>NW_009606292.1:0-712 GCF_000690535.1 Cariama cristata | reverse complement strand
CTGTGGAGCCACGTCTCCACCAAGCACCCGCTGTCCTGCAGCCAGCTGGGACGTTCGTGCTCCAAGGAGGGCCCAAGGGTTGGAAAACCCTACAGAAGTGAGACTAATCCGGCGTATGTGAGGAGGGTTCGGAAGGGACCTCACCCCGTAGGGATGTAGGGACATGGCTGTGACTGGGAAGGGAGGGGGTGTTTTGGCCGTGCGTGGTTCTGTCCAAGACCGGTGGCTGCAGCTGAGGTCTTACAAACTCAGTGCCTGCAGCCAAGTGCCACAACTGCCTGGTAGGCAGGGATGTGGTGCCTCCTGCCATCAGCCCGGGCATTGCCTCAGCAGCAACACAACCCACCCGTGGGATTTCCTCGGTCCCAGTTCATGCCATTCCTGCCGGACTGGGGCAGTAACCAGATCCCAACATTCCCCAGTTTTCCCCGACCTCTGCTCCTGGAGCTTGGCAGAAACAGTATCTCTGCCACCCCACGCTCCTCGCCTCTCTGTGTGCAGGCTGCATTTCTGATGTCAAGATTTGTTGTCATCTGTCCCACGGCACGTAGAGACAACTCCACACAAAGTAACGATGCCGCCAAGCTAATGAGCGCTCAGTTTTGGAAAACACTCGTGTTTAAAGGAGAGTGGTTTGGGGGGGGAGAGAATAAGCCCAGTTGAGTTGGTTTCTTGCTGACAGCCTTGATGCCGACAAAGGGACCCAGTGTGT
>NW_009606291.1:0-12891 GCF_000690535.1 Cariama cristata | reverse complement strand
TCCGGCAGGGCCGGCACCCTGGGGAGGTTGAGTGCAAAGCAGAACAAACGTGCATTTTCACTTTTGTGTGTGGTGAGGAGGGAATTAACTAAAAACAAGTACATAACCACTAAATTTCACATAAATAACTGATATGAGAGAATATAGCAGCAGAGAGGAGGAAAGGGTTAGGATGTTGTGAAGCAGGGTTGGGGTTTTGTTTTGGTTTTGGATGGATCATCCTTGCTGGGCACCCCTCTGTCTGCTGGTGAATCTCAGAATGCTACTTCTGTCTGTGGTAAATGGGTATAGTTAAAGATGTTCAGAATTAACTTGTATGCGTCTTCTACCTTGTCAAAGAAACTGACTTCTCAGCTGGTGAGAGTTAAAGTCTAATGATCATCATATGATGACACTTACTGCTCAGAGCACAGGCACTACTCCAATGTAAGATAAATGCAGGTGTTGCCAATACAGCTGGATTTCTCTGTAGCAGAGCTCTTACCCCTCAGATAAACCGAGGCTGATTACTTGAGCACTTACTAGTGAAGCATACAAATCCGCTCATAAGGTAGGATTAACTTTTTTATTTTGGTTAAGAGTGTGAGGAGTTGTTTTAGTCTTCTCTTAATGAAGGTGGTTTGCCTTAAAAGACTACATTTTTGCCTCTATTTTGTAACTTCCATGAACAAGGCTGCCCAAGATGAACCAAATCTGATAGCATGTAGGCTTACATAACCCTATTATTGGACGCTGCAGACCAGTAGCTGCTATGGGTATACATCTCGCTTAATGCCTTTACTTTACAAGCAGATACAGAAAAAACACTCCAAACATGTGAATATAGTATATGCAAAGAGTGGTAAAAAGAGATCATAGATTTTTGTCTCTGGGAAAGCAAATAAATGTACTTAGCATGAAGAAAGGGAGAATCAAGGGATGGTGTCTGGACAGGATGTTTAGGATAAAAACCATAGCTTGAGATATGAAGTAAATGAAAGCGCATAATACACTCTAGTTATTGAATATTGCTGCCAAACCTACAGATTTTTCTCCTATTGATGCTCTTCTCTCCTGGTGAACTTTACACTGTTAGGACATTTGTGTGACCTGCTGGGTTAACCCACTCTTGGGAATGTTTGTGGACTTCACTCAAGGCTAACAATATGTGAGCACTACAGAAGCATGAATTTGCTTGGACAATGAAGCAATAAATTCCACATTCAGAGAAAGCCAGTTTGTTCTGGAAACAGTACTGATGGTGCAAATCCTGCTTGCTGACTAGATTCTGTCAAAAGAAATGATTAAGAGATAGCATGGAGGTAACTTGTAATCTGCAAAGATTTGGAGAAAAACCTAGATATTGCCTGTAAACTAAGGAATTATTAGTGGAATCAAGACTCTACCTCCTAGGGAGGGGGGATGCTAACAGGTCTTGATGAGCCTCTGCTGTGAAACACAGCCAAGCATAAACCACTGGTCCTCAACCTCAGCAGGGACTCCACAGAAACACAACTCGGGGTTGTGTTAGAAGGATCAAATAGTATAAGGTGTCTAAGTACCATAACTGACAAAAACCCCTGAGTTTAGAAACCTAATTTTGAGACTGTATCTGGGTTCAGGGGTTCTTTGTGTTATGAAGAAGCTGGATGAAGCATAGTCATAGGCCTAGTCAATAACAAAGAGGTACCAGTTTCAACAGGATTAGCTTGTTTATACAAGCTGGGCAGCTGAGTGCTGTACAAAGCATCTTCTCCCATCTAAGTCTTATCAGCTGTGGTTGATTGGCACATAGACCATTCCAGTTTCCCTTCTTCTGAAAGGATGTGCCTTGCACATGCTGTGGAGTGCTTCAGGATGAAGTGTTTCAGCTGAAATGCTCTGCAGACCTTTACTCCTAACTCTGTGGGTTTTTGGGGTTTTTTTTAAAAGCTTCTAAGAAAGCTTCAGAGCTGGTGCATGCCACCTTAAATCTCAAAGCTCAGACATTATGGGGCCGGTTAAGGACAGACTATTGGCCTTGAAGCTGAATTTCCTGCTGCTCTGTCAGTTCATGTTGCATCCTTAAGCAATAAGATGAGAGCTGAAATACTTCATGAGGATTATCTCTTGAACAGAACAAGTAGGTCTGAGAGACAGGATAATAGACCTTTACCTTGACAGCCAGGAGGCTTTATGACAAAGTCACCTGGGAACTAGCTCCTCCAGTCAAGTGTACTCAACTCTTAATGCTGATGTGTTGTACAACAGAAAGTCTCCTCCTATGGGAACTTTCATTTACCTGCCCTAAGGCTAAAATGCCTATGGATGAAACCTTCCTAAGAAGGGACAAGACAAGTTGGGAACACTAAGAATGTAGAGTTAATATTGCAACCTGTGTTTCTACCTTACAGACATCTTCTGTGCTCTCTCAGAACAGGGTTATTTGTGTTTTAAGGGAGGACACAAAGGTCACTGTATGAGTAAGAACTAGTTCTCTACTAGCTTGACTAGCAGATCTATCTGCAAGCAGCTGCTAGCTGAGCTGATGGAAGGTAAACTCTAGAGAGGGATGGAAGGCTGACACTTGTCCTTGCACGCTTTTGATGGATAGGGTCATCCCATAATAAGATATCAGGATGATCATAGAGATGAAAAATTAGACAGCCTGGTCAGGATTACTTTAGTGTCTGGATTTAGAAGCGATAATGTAAACTTCCTCTCATGTATATCACAAATATGTGTAACTATAATTACCAGTAGGGAAACTTACTGCGGAATAGTCATCTGTGAAACTCGGCTAGCTGTTTAGTAGTGTAGCTACTGAAGGAGCTGCAGTGGAGCTCTGAAAATCCCGGTTAATCCTTTTTTTACCTCCGGTATAGATCTTTCTGTACCACCTTTTTGTATTTGTGTCTTGTTTAATTATTCATTTCCTTTCTTGCTGCATATACAAGGCAAAGATGGGGCCCTTGGTAATGAGTAATCTTGAAGGCAAGGGTAACCCTTGTATTAAACAGCATGCTTCATAATACCTAACTGAGGACCAAAACTGCTGTAGAAGTGCCTGCCCTCATAAGGTGCGAACAGCATTTTCACCAGTCTTCTAATACATCATGAACATAACTTGTATCTGTTACAAGAGACAGTATGGAGCGACTCTTGTGACAATGACTGCTACAACAGTTCATGTAATGAGAGGCACAGTAGATGGGGGCTAGGTGGAGGACTCCTCAAATACTGCTGAAATGAATGTTTGAGGGCAGGTTTTTGGCTGCTCATGGTGTCATCAGGCCAGGTAAGCAAACTGCAGTACTTGATACTGTGGCCATGACTACATAGTTTTTAGTTGGGTGACTGCAAGAATAATACATCAAAATCTTGTTGCTTTTGCAGATACATCTGTGAACAGGTAAAGAACACTTACAGTTCAGCATAGGCTGACCAGAACATATGCAGTCTCTCTCACTACAACTTGCACACACCCAAACTGTAGAGAGGGATAACTCTGCCAGCACTGGACAGTTAAGACCATGCAGCTCAAATGACCTATGATAACAGCTTCAATATGTGTCAAGTTCCTGCTCTGAGGAAGGGGGTGAAAAGCATGGTTATTGGCAAGAGTGCTTGGCTATACTAACTAGCAAGAAGATCAGAAACAGTTTTTCTAGGCAGAAAGGAGTTAGGAGTACAGTTGGAATTGAAGTGTTTGTACTAGATAACAGCTCAAACTAGTTTGCATCTGAGTAAACACTAGCTGCCTTGATTAACAACTGCTTTGCTTCCAAATTGTATGGTATATCCAGTGGGTCTCAGTAAGCAGAACTGACAGAAGATTGAGTGCTATGCACTGCAGGCACATGGCCTGAGATTCCTTTTCCTGTGAGTAGGCAGGTGATGCTTTCCTGAGCAATAGCTAGAACAGACAACTGAACTCTGACTCAGGAGCCACTGATTTATGAGGCTTCAGCACTGGAAACTGGAGAGAATGGTACAGAGGAGTGGCCCCTTAGCATGCTGAAAAGCATGCTGTCTTTGTGGAAGACTGATATGAAGAAACCTCTTGTGGATAACCTAAGTCTATAATCTAATAATAAGCCTGTGTTACCAACTGAATAAGTCTCTCTCAAGAAAGAGCATACTAGAATATCTGTCAATCTCTTTCTAAAAGAAGAACCTGGAGTTCAGATGCTGGTGTTGCTAGTACTAAGAGTGAAGTGGTTTCTTAATCTCAGAAATGAACTAATAGGTTGGAATGCTAAATGCTGAACAGAGATTGAAAAGGCTGCTATCAAGACTTGTTGCAAGATGCTGCGTTATTCCTGAAACAACTCATAATTTAAGATAGACTAGCTAGGTGTCTGGACACTACCTTTGGGCACTGCAGTTTCTGGCTGAAGAATAACTATCAAACAGACTATGACAGTGCTAGTTCCCTTCAGTTTGAGATTAAGTCTTCAGGGAACTAGATATCACTAGCTCATTAAAAATATTTCACTTTCTTCCTTTAAAGTAAGCAGAGGGCAATATTTGCAAATTTATACCATTCCAAGTTGTGAGTCGGGTACAGTTTATTTAAACTGGTCATGACTTCTCCTAATCCCTTTGTTCTAATATTCCTACAACAGCTGTATTTATCCCCATGACAAGTGGGAAAAAAAAAAATACAAGTAGAGCTACTGTGGTAGCCAGATTGAGAAGTAACTATCTATCTCATCAGAAGTCATGCTCAAAAGCATAGCACAATGGCAAAAAGTACCAATCTAATTGCATCACTTGAACTGAGCAACCTGTTCAGTTCCAGCTACTTAGTGATGCTCACTTGGCTGTGATTCCAGTGACTCAAGTGTGCAGAAAACACTTTCGGGAACTTAGTTTGAATTTTTATTTTCTTGCTAAAAAACAAACAGCTCAGAGAAGACTGGTGCACTGATATGATGAGAACAGACTGTTCTGTTCAAGCGATGAAACAGCAGTTGGCAAACTGACTGAAACAGTAAGATGGCTGGGTAGTTTCACAGGCATGATCCTGCACCAGTAATAGTACATGTCAAGGTCTGTAGCTAACATGACTAATTAGAGTACTAAGATCTTATTCTACTTTCCAGTTGGTACTGGAGGAAAGGAGCAGCATGAAGGAGATATTCCCTGATGTGTCCATTACCACACTTCTGTCCCACTAAGCAGATGAATGTCACCCTTCCTTGTTTCTTATTACTGGTTGTGTATGACAAAGACAGCTGGACTATGTGCTGTATCCTGCAATATGTAAGCACAGTTGTAGCTTATTCCAAAAGGGTATTTTTGCTGGCAGAGGAACCCCTTGGCATAAGGCTGCCTTAATACCTCAGCAAAGTATTGATCCACCTCTTAGGTGAGAGGACAGAACATCAAACAGGGCTTAAAGCAAGTTGCATGAAAGAAGTTCCCTAAAGTAAAATCCTGTTAATCTAGAAATATTCTGGCCAACGGGCCAAGTGCCTAGCTTAACTGAGGCATGATACCAAGCAAATGATCTCTTAACCACAAATCATGTTTCTAACTACCTATGGCCTAAACAGGACATTTAAACAGTTTTTTTTGAACTTAGGCTGAAAACATTGCTCTTGGTTTCCCTCCTATCAAGGAATCACAGGAGAAACTGAGTGGTGGGGGCATTGCTAATCTAGACCTTACTGACTGGGAATGACAGATAGCTTCACTTGCCAGGCAAGGTAGGTTAACATCCTTTTTAGTTGTGTCTCTCAAGACTAACCACAGGGGCTTGGGTTAAACTTAGCAGTGTAAGAGCCTGTATTCAATCATCTTTCTGGCAAGTGATGCTGTTTTTGCATTCCAGACATGGCATAAACTGGAGGGGAACAGTTCCCAAGCTGTCTAGGAACTCTATTCCACCACTTGTCTTCAAGCAGGTACTTGTCATGTATAAGTGTGAACAATGTATATTAGGTATAACCTACCTGCAGGTAAGGCTAGTATCTTTCATGTATATTAGTCACTGGCTATGCTAGTTCCCAACAGACTAATTTGATGGTTTTAACAGAGGAAACAAACTAATAGTAGTGCCTGCATTAGAACAAGCAGCTGGAATTTTCAATCTAAATTGTAGCAATTTTGTGTCATGTTGCAGAGGTTTATTCAACTTGAACTCTTAGACACTGTCAGATGCTAGAGCAATGGGTGTTCTAGTAATGAAATAAAACATTTAAGATTATATTTTATTTGACTCCTCAGCATGAATGACCCTGTTCAAAAGGCAAAAGTCTGAATAGCACATTCAGGCTTCTGATTTATTAATGCATGTGTAGCGCTTCTCAGGGCTACTTGGGGCACTACCATTGTAGCAGGAGCTAGGCAGAAAATCTGATAGTTATGCACGTAGGGATTTGTTACATGCAAATAAGTCAGTCATATAGGGAGTCACACAAATGCACTATTCTACTTCTAATGTGGGTAGAATGCTGCTAGCCAAGATAGTCCATTATTAGTAAATGTAGCTGGCTTTACAACTTTAACTTCTGTCAGTTACTTTATGTATTGCTGTTTAGCCTTTAGTCTATTTCCTCAGCCTGCAAAACTGAAGTCTTGAATTCACTCAAGTGGATAGCTTGTTTACCAGCCTTCTGAAAACACCTCTTCTGTCAAGAACTTGATGGCTAGAGGTATTTCTAAGGATGCATTGTGTGGGTCCTGATACAACTGTCTAACCAGAAGAACTTGACTAATGCTTCAAGAAGTCTTCAAGAAGGTGCAGGGGAGGAAACAACCTGCCTTGGAAGCAGGTTCAGCACTTGAACTATTGCTGTGCTTCCGATTCCTACCTCATCCGAACAGACTATATTGCACTTGGCAGTAAAATCTTCTCTTGTCCTCTCCTGGCCTCTCAGATTCTAATTTGAGGTTAATATTTACATGCAATAACTCTTTAAGCTGAATCATGTACTTGCAGTATCAAGGGACAAAGAAGGAGCACAGGCTGTGAAAAGGACAAAGTGTTAGACTGCTGAGCAGATGTTTAGTTTATCTGCCTTGCCTCTGACTTTTCCAGTGTCCCTAACCTCTTCTCAGACAACGTTTCATCAACATTGAGGCAATTATCTTTGTCTGTTGAGGGGAAAAGCCTGTCTGGGTGAGGACTATTGTCTAATCTTTAAATCCCACGACAGACTACAGCCATAATGAAGATTCTCAATCCCCTGTGCACAGGACAAAAATATAATCATTGAGGATAGCTACAATGTTACCACCCCTTGCTCAAAGAAGGGATAATTGTGAAAGCATCTCTTAAGGGAAACTAAATGTTGCTCAACAAAATTGTTTGGTATGTGCTTCAAGTCCTGCTAAGAAACAAGTATTTCAAGGATGACTTGTCATTATCAACAGCTTTCCTTGTAGGGAGTTCAGAGAAGGCACCAAAAGCATGATATGCCCAGAGTCTTAGTTTCTACACATCTACCCTTGGAAAGTCAGTCTTAAGTACAATGCTTGGAGAGTTGGCTGACTTGAGGTAGTAGGTAACAGGTCATACTTCAAGGCCTATGTGTTGGGAGCCTGAAATGGCCTTTCCCTAAGGAGTGATCAGTACCTACTCTTCACAAGGTAGTCCCTATAGGAAAGGAGGAAAATACTATTAGTGGTCTCTTAAGCCCTTTCTGGAGCAAATTGAAAAGTGCGTGAGCAAAATGTGGTGTGCATCTACTGATACAGACAAGAGTTTGGGGCACTTCTCTAGGGCAGCAACATCCATAAATCTGCAGTCTAAGACTTTTGAAATACTACGTTTAGCATAGTAATTAAAATGGGCCATACAACTGCATAGCGAGTAATTAAGCTGTGGTGATAGCAATGGACCTATCTACATGGAGAAGATTCAAAAGGCATCACTTAACAGTGTGCTGACATAGTTGCTGTGGGAATGATCTTGTTCTTTGCTATGCCAGTATAACTGAAGGCATGAATGTCTTTGCATAAAAGCACATGTATCTTTAACCCTGCCATACTGTTGGCTGGGTCTTTTCAGATCAGCTCAGAATTCAAGTGTAATGGAGCAGTTCTAGCCTCTTGTTGCCCTACTCCTGCAGCTTGAGTAAGGAAGTAAAAGGACTGATTACTGTGAATGGAAGCCTCCAAACAAGAACTACAAACAGAAGTTTTTTAACTTCATTTTAGTTACTTGTATATAGAGCACTTCAGCATTTTCTATTAAGGTAAGCCAAACTTAGGTGTGAGAAAGACCTTGCACAGCCACAACTGGGGTCTAAAACATAGCATCCAAATCCAGTTGTAGCTGAGACTCTTGTACCACAAGCAGACTACACTACTGCTAGCTCAAGATATATAATGTTGCTCCCCACTCCAATGAAATTTTAAGGTAAAGCCTGAGACAATTTTCTGCTAGTCTTGTGGCTTAACTAAGACCTCAAGAAGTAGTTATTTAAAATATGAACATGTATTAAGGCAGCCTTTTTCTATCCTTGCATTACTAGTTTTACTAATTCTTTTGTTCCAGAGACACAATCCCCAAAGACATTGAGTTCTCCAAAGGTATCATAAATAAATATTATGTACTGTGAACTCTCACCAGGTGAGATGAGCTGTGCCAGACCTCAGATAGGAAAGTATGTCCTGTAAATTGGCCAGAAAGCCCTCACTAACCTTCTCAAATTGCATTTCTAACACTGAGAAGGAGCTTCTCCACAGTAAGACAGCAGGTATTTGCAAGGGTTCAGCCAGAATTGTGTATAACCCTGTCCATCTTCCTCCACCTTGGGGTTTTGTGCTCTCTGGCTTTATGTAAGGAGGTGGTCTGGCTTCCACAGGGTGGAAGCAGATGGCAATAATGGAGGAATGACTAAAGTTTAGAGGCGGCAGCTGCCCATCTGGATTTCTATCACTTTACAGTTGCCAAAGTGAGGTCTGTCTTGTGCATATTTGCTCCTCCCTACGTTTTTAGCTTGTTATTGCCTCTTGACTTCAGAGTGAGATACTTACTCTGGTTGTATAACACCAGAGCTGGGTGTAGCTCTACCAATTAAATTGGGGAAGCAGGATCACTGACAGGGAGGACTTAGTGCCTTGAGGTTGTTACTACTTTCCAGTGTGGAGCTGGGCAGAATTCCCTGAAGCTATGGCTCAGTTCCTAGAGAGCATGTCTTAGCTCTCTTCTTCTCCAGGCCTTTTACTTCTGTTCTCTAAACAGTAATCTTCCAGATGAGGGTGGGTGTATAACTAATGATTCAGCCTTAACTCTTTATTTCCTTCTTCTGTATTTCTGAAGGACTTGATAAATCTAGGGAGAGGTTCATTACACTGAAGTCTAAAGACTATTTCCACCCAAAACCCATATACCATCAGGCAAGTTAGTCTAGTTTTACAGTAGAATTCAGCTGCCTTCATTTTATCTGTATAATGTGTGGCTTTCAATGAGCACGCTCCTTTTTAGCACTAGTGCAAGTATCTTGCAAAATCCCTATTGGCTGTAATTTCCCCCTTGCTCCTTTGTCAGAATGGGCACACAAGCCACTCTTCCAGTGATAACACTTCCTAAATGACCATGGTTTGCTATATCAAGTCTTCCTCTGACATCTATTTCTACTCAGAACCACTTGAAATTTTTGCAGCAACACCTTTGTTCCCTTGCATCAAATGTTCCCTAGCTGTGGCTAGATAAGTTGCTTAGAGGAGAACAGGTACAGCTGCCAGAGATCTTTCCCATATGAGCACTTTTATCTCTGATTTACTTGATCAATGCTAAATGCAATTCACAAACCATCTGGTAAGCAGCTAGACGTAACTTTGCTTATACTCACAGCTAGTTCCCTAAAGGCCTTCCTCCTGGCTAAATGAAAGTGGAGGCCTTTAGGGTGAAATTCTCTCTTAAAGAACCAGGAATTTGTGTTATTCCTAGGTTAAGAATCAGTTAAGCATTGATACCTATTACTCTTAGTGGCAAGCTGGATGAGTCAGTCTCTAGCTGTTGACTTAGTTATGATTTGAGGGAAGAGAGGAAGGCAGGAGTGAGAGCAAAACCCTGAAAGTAATTTCCAAGTAATGGATAAAGCATTAGATAAAACTAAGGCTATTGAGAGTAGACTATTGAGACTTAGAAGCTTCTAATGCTAGAGGATATGCAAAGCTTCTGCACTAATAGTTGGGTACATAGTGTGTCTCAAATGGTGTGCTGGATAAAAGAGGTGCCTTGGTCTGTGGCTGCTTGCCTGGATATAGGGGAAATTACTAGTAGAGTGTAGCCTAGCTACTTACTCATTTAAACAATCTCTTGTCTTCATTTATCACCTAAAATTCAAGGGGTTAACTGAAGCCACTGCAATACACCAGACAGAAGCTTCACAGTACAGCTTCTGTAGCAGATGTGAATGCCCAGTTCTTTCTGTCTGGGTATAGATCTTCAGAATTCCATAAAGACAGTTTAAGTGTGAATTGATGCTTCAGCTGTGTAGGAACAAAACATGGTCACTGTAGATTTTTTTTTTTAATGTATCTTGTATCTCAGAGGCAAAAGGGTCTCATGGCATAGAGTTAAGTCATACCAGTCTATAGTTTCTATTAATTTGCAGGGTTGTGTGTCTGTTTTTTTAAAAAAAACCCCTAAGGTTACTTGATTACTCTTAAGACAAAGATGTGGGGTTTTAGGTTTGGTTTGTTGTGTTTTCCTGGAACAATCTGTCTGCAGCCTAAGGAATTTATTTGCTTTTACCAGTTGGGTGGGACACTCTAGGACTTCTGCTAGTTATAGAAACATGAATAAGATATAATGGCTTCTTTTGGGTGTTCTGGTGTCATCTTCATGGGTGTTAGGAACAGATCCTAGCAAATATTTCTTGCATTCTCTCCTGTCCTACTACAAAGGTACAGCTTGCAGTGCTGAAGGAGAATAGAGCAAAATACCTGAGGTTCTATAAACATCTTTCAAGAGTAAAAGGCTAAAGATTGACAGATTAAAATGGGGTGATGCAAGTACAGCCTGTGGATGTAGGTCAGTGTGATCTGCTGATTAGTTACTACTGAGGTGAGGGTTCATCACCTAGTGGCCATAACTTCATGTTCTCTGTAGCTTGAGGTGAACGGACAGCAAGTCAGACTTCCTATATGACCACTACTAAAACTTTCAGGCATTAGTGGGTTTCAGTGTTCAGCAGAACAAAACGGGACGGACAGGTTTAATAAGAATATTTCTTCTTCAAGGTAAAATATTATGTCTGCATACTGATTGTTATTTGGATTTTCTAAAACTACAGCAAGTGTAGCGGACCACCATCTCATCATGTCTACTGAAGCTGAAACTACTATCAACAGCCAGTCTGAGCAACACGATCCACCAAAAACACAACCTTCAAAGAAGGAAAAAAAGAAAGGTAAGAAATGTTTATCTTGAACACCTCCTCTAGTCAGTGTCCTTAATCTTTTGCACTTGCCTAAAACTAAGACCACTCTCACAGCATAATTAAAATAACTGAGGTTTCAAGCTGACTGGAAGAGTGAGTAAATAAGCTGGTAAAAGAAATCTACCCAGAAGGTAGGCTTGTAGCATGAAAGTTCTTTTTCTAGCTTTAAGTTCTAAAGCTCTCAGTTTCACTTGTTAAGTGACTCATTTGCTGAGCCTGACAAGTCACCAAAAACCCAGTGAAGTGAAAGCCTCCTGAGGAGGTGACCGGACCCAGGATCATCC
Organism: Cariama cristata; assembly: GCF_000690535.1. Classification (NCBI taxonomy): domain Eukaryota; kingdom Metazoa; phylum Chordata; class Aves; order Cariamiformes; family Cariamidae; genus Cariama; species Cariama cristata. The sequence goes on along the minus strand of NW_009606291.1, from coordinate 1,244 downwards.
AGGTAGCTGTCGATCTGAACCTGAACTTGTTTCCTCTCCACCCTCTGCAGAGGGAGTGACGTGCTGGACACAGATGCAGATTCTAGTCCAGAGAAGCTAGAAAACTCATTTCATGACAATTATTGTAGATGAGATAATAGAAGTTTTGATAGGTCATGTAAATATAATTACTTCATAGAGAAGTACCTACCTAGGTACAATCTCAGAGTATGTTGAGCATGCAGAGAAGAAAAGCAAGCAATTCTGAGAAGTAGTGGGAACAGCAGAAAGCAAATTAGCTAAAATCCCAAGTAATTACAGGGAAGGGGGTACCAGGACTTGTTGTAGAAATTACGGTGATGACAGAAAGTTCTAGCACAGGAAATAGGAGAGTCTTGCACACTCAGAACAGATCTGACTACACCAGAACTATGAGCTAACATCTGAAAGGCTTATTGAACATCTCGTATGGCCATGGGAAGTACCATTTCTGCCTGGTATTTTTGCCTAGCACTTATATCTACTTGGCTGTTGCCTTGAAATATTTCAGTCTTTCATGTGGCAAACAATTGTTCTGAAGTCCCCAGATATTAAGCACTGGGCTCCTCTTTTTGAACTGAAGCCAGATTCTGCAGGAGCACTCTGACCTTAAAGGAGTAACTATCTTGCAGGGCACACAGTACTGGAAGGACTAAGGGTTGTTATCTATACTCAAGGGATAGTTTTAATATGTACTTATATGGTATATTTTTTTTTAAAAGATCACAAAGCCACAATACAGACATTTCTCTCTAAAAACAAAAACAAACAAACAAAAAAAAACCAACAAAACTTCTCTCTGTCTCCAGGGCCAGAAAAGACAGGTGAATCTCTCTTGGCTAGATTCCAAGGTGATGGTGTAAGATACAAAGCTAAACTGATTGGCATTGATGATGTCCCAGAAGCAAGAGGAGACAAAATGAGTCAGGATTCAGTGATGAAGCTGAAGGTAAGGGCTTGAGCTGGCATGTAAGGAATGACCTCTGGGTAGCCTTCAGAAAGCATATCAAATGGTCACTTTGGCACAACTTCAAATATAGCTTCATAGTGACATAGTAATAAGAGCACCATCCTAGATGGATGTTATTTCTAAAGCTGTAACCCCTTAGAATCATAGAATCATTTGGGCTGGAAGGGATCTTTAGAGGTCATCTAGTTCAACCCCACTCTGGTGAGCAGGGATATCCATTACCGCTAGTCCTGTCACAGCAGACCCTGCTGAAAAG
>NW_009606290.1:0-3550 GCF_000690535.1 Cariama cristata | reverse complement strand
ATATATATATATATATACACACACATTTATACATTTGAATTAAGCATCCTCCTAAGCATCTGGATGAAAGAAAATAACTTAGGGTGAACCAGAGAGTAGCAACAGGAATTCTCTTACATGTTTCTATTAAACCACATCTAAAAGAAAATAAAAAATGAAGTAACAAAAAAACCCAATTAACCATTAAAAATATTAACAGACTCAGATGTCATACTAAGATGAATAACCCAAATTCTTGGGTAGTAACCTTATAACCAACACATTTTTGTGCTCAAAAATCTAATAGTAAAGTGACATGCTTTTACATGGTTAAACATTTGGTTTTGTGTTTAAAGTATGTTTTTATTGAACCAACTAAATTTGACTTCACTTGTTATTAACATAGCCTTAACTAAGTTTTATAGCACATCAGACTTATAAATTAAAACCGAGAATGGACTGTACCTGTGGACTTTTCTTCTCTAGGAGTGCTCCTCAATTCCAGATACTTGACACCATCATCAGCAAATTCTTTAATAACATCTTTAGTTATCTAATTAAGAAACAGTGTATTCAACATCATGAAAGTAATGCCTATAATTGGTTGTATTTTCCTTTACAACTAAAAGACCCAGTTATTTTTTGGTGTGAAACACTTGCAAAATTTTCAGGCCCTATGTGTTTTTAGCGCTCTCCATCTCTGGAAATCCTACCCGACAGAGGGTACCTTCAGTTCCCTCAGTGATACTAAAGAGAGTCAGGACAAATGAAGATTTTCTTGCCTTAACAAGAATACCCCTCAGCTGGTGCACTCATAACCCTTTTCCCAGCTACTGTACCTTTAACAGGCTGCCTAAAAGCCCCTTCACAGGAGGAAAGGGGACACTACACCACTTTCTGCTCCCTATTTTGATCACACAACAGTTCTCCTTGCCAGTTTTGGAATCGGGGGTGAATAAAGGGCAATTCTAGTTCTGTCCTTTCGGTACATAATGAACCAAAAAAGAAACAGAGACTACGGTAAATCAAAGCTTTGGTAACAATGCAAAGACATCACATTTTTAAGACATTATCAGTCCAAACATCTGAGTAGTCATAATGACCACCGTATTGGAAGCTCATTGCTTTCACAAAAACTAAATGTAAAAGTGATATAAAATCCTGTGTTTCTAAATCAATGTGTTTTACAGCAATAACTCTGACCTCCAATTGAAGGGACCATTGTTGATACTTACTTGGAACCCAATGCTGTTAATCCAACTAGTTTCGACTGCATGTATTACTTGTTTGTTTTAAGCGAACTTTTAACTTACCAGTAAAATATCTTCAGTCCTAGTGGTAATCTGATAGATGATTTGAAACATCTGAAAACATCTAAAATAAAAAGATAAAAAACTAATTGACTAATGTTGAACAGTAAAATGAATACTGGAAAAAAAAAAATCTACACTTTGAAAACATGTACTTGCTATCTTCAATTAACCAGCTTGTAGCTTAATATATAAAGACCATCTGAATGGCGATTTCTGATTTTAGATGCTAATGAAGCATTTGCAACAGAAATTATTATTACCACAAAGCTTTTTGAACCATGAAGGAAAACATAAAGTTTCCAGAAAAGGAAACTATACAAGTAAATTTTCTCTTATGAGCATATGCTACAAGTAAAAATTTTCAATCCTTTAAAAAGGGAATTAACCAATATGAGATTTCCATTTAGTTTGCAAACACCTAAGAAGTTATTCTATAGATAACAAGTAGCAAAAAAATCTAACAGATTGTACTGTAACTAAAACTTGAAAATGTATTTTCTGCAGTCAGTGTACAAGGCCATACATTTCTCTGTTTTGAACTCAGTTAAAAGATACTCGGTAAATGTTCATCACACACACACGCACACCTGTATACTCACTCATCTAAGGTTCTTTTCTTTCCTTTGTCTATCACAGTCATTCCATTCTGGATCTGAAGGTTTGGCTTCTGGGCCATAAGTTTCTTCATAGTGGCAGAACTGATACAGCCATTCAAATGAGCATGAAGTTCCTACACGGGGGAAAAAAAAAAAATCCTATGGATTTGTGTCCAGTGAAAAGGATGGCTTCTACATCTTTTTTGTATTATTGTTCTTGTATCCTGTACTATTGTTTCACTCTGAGTTCGAAAATAAAATGACCGTTATCTCTGTATTGGGGTAATAATTGTTGCTTTGTGCTTTTGCATGTGCTGGTTCAACCGAGACTGTTCTTCTCACTTGGGGGGCTGTGGTCAGCGCTGATCTCAGTGGGAGCACAGCTGGCTCAGGAAAGAGAGCTCTCCAGGTAACCGCTGGACTGCTGCAATTCAAGGTGAGGAGGAGCTGCCTTGGTATTAAGAAAAGTATAATAAGGATTCAAGAACTCATTCCTCATCCACTGCAAGTTAAACGTACGTGTACATTGTTTGAAAACGGCAATATCTGTATATCCACTCACCTTTCTTTTTTTCATACTTCGAAGTTTTAACGCACACCAGAAATCCAGCAAGACACTACCTCTACCCATTAACAGGAACTGGAGTAATTGCCCTCCTTTGTCCAAGACTGCTTTCTGCCTGACTTTCTCTTGACAACCTGACTTTTGGAGTCCAAACCTGTGATCCTCAGCTCCACTCCTCCCCTCACCTTTGCTCCTTCTTATGTTTTCTTGGCTCCCGCCATCTGGAACAGGTCCCTAGTGCCCTCCCAAATCGTTCAAAATGTATCTGCAAAGCACCTGCTTTGTCACCTACCCCCTCGTCCTCCTGGGACACATCCCTTCTCACTGGGAAAAGAAAAACTGGAAAAAATATAACTTCAAGCCTTTGATTAGAAAACATGTTGAAATTGTAAGATTTAATTATTTTAATTTTGTGAAGTAATATCTTTCAGATTCCTATTTTAAAGTATTCAGTTCACAAGCAGAGGAAAAGGGGTCAGCTACCTTAAACTGTGAAGGTGCACAATTCCAACAAAACACCAGGAGCTATGCCTGCTTACCACTTCTGGAAATCAAGCCAGATACGTACTACTACTACTACATGAAGTTTTTCACAATCTTGGAAGTGAACTACCTCACAGAATTCAGTTAGACATTAAACATAAACCCTAAAAAACATCTTATTGAAGAGGAGCATGAGAATACAATGATGGTGTAATCTGATGTGGTTTTGTTTGTGCACCTGTGCATTTACTGGGTGAGCTCTCTGCCGGAGTACGTGCCACTCGCTGTTTTGCAAGTCCAGAACAGTAAGAGCGATAAAAACGCAGTAACACGCACCAAACGATAGCACAGATACGCAAAGAGTAAGGCACACCCTTCGGGACAAGGCAAAAAAAGTGTTATCTGAGACAGACTTCTCTGGCTAGCCTCAGGGAAAAACAGGATAAGAAAGGAAAACAAAGATCATACTCAACTGATTTAACTGGAAGAAGGTTCGACACTAAGAACCGCAAACAAGCTGGACAGGCATTTTTCGGTGGGATAAAGGACTTCAGAAAAAGGGCGCGTTGGTGAAGACTCTGAGAAACGAGGTGCCGGCTGCCCGCCCGCCTGCA
>NW_009606289.1:0-14901 GCF_000690535.1 Cariama cristata | reverse complement strand
TCTAGACAAATAGATAATTTTCACTCAGCAGTTTGGAACAACTGTTTCCATTTCGCATCTCATATCTGAGGCTGGAACACCTCCTCCTGTGCTGCTGCAGCCTGAAATAAGGTTAAGACCATCTCTACCAGCACACCACTTCCCCAGCCCTGTCCCTGAATACTCTCATGCCCTCAAAAGCTATTACTTTTCCTAAAAGCAAGATAAAGTGCTGCTTGCCTTTCTCTTGATAAGGGATCTTAGTACACATCCAGGAGCACACCCAGGAATGGATGTGAAAGAAGAGTTGCCATCGGTTTCACAGACAGACAGAACAGAGGAAGGTTCTCTCCCCGCCTCTGCTGCACCCAGAGACGTGCTGCACCTTTGCTTTGCGGCAACAGCCACGGTAGCAGAGAGCTGCCCTGCCTCCTGCCAGGCCACCAGGCAGGGGCTGCAGAACCTGCCCGGCAAAAGGAAAATGTTTGGGGACAACGTGCTGCAAGAGGACTTTGACAGCAAACTCAGAGAAAGAGCAGGTACAAAAGCGGGCAGCAGCAGGAGAAGAAACATCAGAGGAGCCCAACAGCCCAGCAAAACAGAGAGGGGAAACACTGCAGCAGCTGTGAGGCCATGATGTGCCCACCTCAGAGCTGGTCCTGAGCCCACCTGCTCAGCACCTTCTGGAGCCAGCAGCCACAGCGACCCACAGAGAACAGCACACAGCCAGTGCTGCTAACACACCTCACCAGAGCAGCAGAGCAAATGTTTTGGCAAACAACCATCCACTTCCCATCCCACGGAGATGGGCTTATTTCCCAGTCCGGCATCAGGGCTGCTTTGCGCGGCTTGTTGTGAATAAACTTTGGGGTTTTCCCTCTCTCCCCCTAATTTGCAGTTGTGCACGAGAGCACACACGTGTATTTAAACATCAGCATGAAGTCAGATGGCTGAAACAGCAAACTCCCAGAGATCTCTGAATCCCAATCCATGAAATCAATTCTTCCCACCAAAGCAGGGAGATGGGAACACATCCTGCTCTCCCAGCCCTGGGACAGCCCAACCGTCACCACAAGGCTAGTCCATCAATAAAGCCTCATCAGGCACGTGATGCTGTGCACAGCATCATCGCTTCTCTCCACTCCACTGAAGGGACAGCAGGGTCCACAGCTTCCATTACAGCCCACCAAGAAAAACCTACAGCAAAAACTTCCTCCTGTTTATGCAACCACAGGCCCCTGAGGACAGAAAACGAGCCAGGACCCAATAGCGGCAATCCTCTCCACAATGTGAAAACCCCACACCATCGAAGAGGGGTTGCTGTGCCACCTCCACCCCTTGACAACCTCCAGCCCGTGGGAGGTAGCCCCAGACCCACGCCCAGCCGTGCAGCCGGCAGACGACACAACAGCTCCCTGCTTGCTGGCGACAGCTCCTTTATCAATACCCACAGATGAGGAGATCAAGAGCAGCTCTCAACCAGGCACCGAGAAAGGGGGTACTCCTGCAGCCCCAAGACACCCCGAGTTGTGGACTGCTCTGTACAACAGCCTTTCCCACCGCCAGCCCCTGCCTCTCATCTGCCCTCCTCTTCTGCAGGAGCCACTGCTCTGGTGTCATGGGCATTGTTCGAGGGGGATGCTGCCCACAGGGATGATCCATGCTTTGTCACGGCAGGACGAGACTCCAGAGAAAGCCAGGGCAGAGGAGTTTTGGTGTGCGTGAGTCAGAGGGTCCGACCAGACGGCGGGGCAAGACCTCCCCCCACGCGCCGTGGGAGAGCTCCTCACAGCTCTGCTTACAGAGCACAAACCACAGTTGCATCCCACAGGCCAGGCAGCAGCAGAAGGGGAGCAGAGGACACGGGAAGATGCAGCCATCCAAGCCCTGTCGCAGAGGGAGTGCTGTCAAGTGGTGGGAGACATTCAAGAGCAGAGGAAGAACGTGATCCTTTTGAGGATGTCCTCAGAGATCCCGCAGCCTTGAATCCCACATGTGCTTCCTTCCAGCATTGCGAGGGATCAGCTGTAGCTAGGACGAGGGGCTCAACATCTGTTCTTCAAAGGACAAGGGACATTTCTCAACGCCTTTCCTATGACAAAAATAAATTCCTGGATGCGCGTGTCTCCCTCCCCTTCCTTTCCTCCCCCAAGCCCAAGCTGGGTGACAGTCTCAAAACCTTTCATCCACCTGGAAAAGATTTCCTCCCCACAGAGGAACTTGACTGAACACCAGCACGGGTGAGCCCCGCGCTCTCCTCCCCAGTGAGTGGGACACCAGAGTGACACACTCAGCACTTTTTCCTCCCTGCAGCCTTCGGACAGGCTCCTAAATAACCTCAGGAGCAGGAGACTGGGAACAGGTTGCTGCCCTCGGACACTCGCACCACGGGTCTCCCCACAACACAAATGGCTTGAAACTCAGCATCACTGAACAACCCAGGGTATCCCCACTTGCTCCCAACTTCCATGGAGTAGGAGACCAAAGTTTAGCAGAGCACTAGCTCTCAGCGCTTCCATTCTCCCTCGCTGCAGTCCCTAAGCAGCCACGAGACCAAAAGCCCTCCCTCCATTTGCCATCTGCATGACCTCCTCATAGGCAAGGCACAGGGAGCAGGGGGCTTCTGGCACTCCCCAAAGGCTGTGCCCTTGGAGCTGGCAGGGAAAGGCTCCCCCAGCGCACGACAAGGAGCCTGAGAACCATCATCAGCACATTGCACCAGCCTGACAATTTATGTGCCAGGGCACAAACCTGCTCTGACAGCAGGTGATGCTCACTCTTCTCCTGGAAGTCACCATCTCTGGAGGGCAGGACATCCCTGCTGCCCAAACTGGAGTCACTCTGCAAGTCCACAGCAGACTTTCTTCTTTCCTCTGAACTGCAGCTTTCCAAGCAGTCATGCATGAGAAAACCCCCTTTCTTGTTACCCCCTCTCTCCCACCAGAATCCAGACCACCAGGGAGCTCTAGATGATACCAGGTGTGGACGCTGCCATTTCACACTTGACACCCTTGACCACATCTGTCACGCCAGGTGGGACACTCCAGAAGAGACCCCACCCATCATGCTGTGCTGGCACCCATGCCATACGACTCCAGGGGCTGGGCACACACCTCCTTCCCTCCCAGCAAGCTGGACAAGAACCCAAGCAGCAGCATTAGCCATCTTACCTTCCTGATGTCCCTAGTCACAAGCTCCACGGGCTTTCCAGATGGCTGATGCCAACGATAAATGCTCCCTGGTTCTTGCACTACTCCTTGCAGCAGCTGGCTCAAAGAACTTCATCAAGGAAGTGTCATTACAGAAGAAGGAACTAATATACATAACCGCCTAAGGTCACACAGAAAGTAGTAGCAGAAGAAGGAGAAAAGCCTGGTCCCCAGAGGCTGCTGTGCCCCCTAAGGTCACCTGTGCAGAAGGTGGCCCTGATCACAGGTACCTTCTCCAGGCCAGGGCAGTAACCTGGCCTCGTACAGCACCGCCCGCTCGGCACTAAGAGCGGGTCAGAGGCCTGGCTGCGGCGATTGCCAGATTGGTTTCAGATTTGTCTCCTGGTTCACATTTCCAGGAGGCAGGTGGAGCAGACACCCGCAGCCAGCACCTCCCTCCTCCTCCTCCTTGCCAGTGCCACCCTGGGCAGCCACCACCTCTTAAAAGTCACCTACCTTCTGTCAGGGGATACAGAGAGACAGTGATGGGGGTTTATCTCCTGCTTCCTCCCTGGCTCTGCCGCTCCGGAGCTCTCACCAGGTAGCGGTGGAGGAAAGGAGGGGCTCCTGGCCCCGACAACTGGGAAGGGAGGGTGAGGTGTGCTGTGCCACCCAGAGAACTCCGTGCAGAGCCAGATGTTGGGAACACTTGCAGGGGTTCTGAAAGCTCAGCAGCACAGCCTAAGCCAGGAAGAGAAGATGTTGGCCATCGGCCAGGCAGCTCGGGGCAGCCCTGTGAGGGACAGGGCCAGGAACTCTGTGCTGCAAAGCAATCAGCTCCTGCCAGGAGATCGCAAAGCCTATCTGGGTGGCTTTGAAAAACCAGTCAGTTTTTCCCAGGCACCTTCATCAACACTTCTCATGGGCAATTGCAGTACCTCAAATAACAGGGCTTCTTTCTAACTCTGCTTGGGGACCAGGGCAGGGGAGGAAGCAGCAGAGATGAAAGCCTGCAGCACTGGAGGAATGAAAACCACAGCCTGTTCACCTCCCACCTCCAAGATTTGGGATAGTTACTCATCCCATAGGGAATGGGGGCAAGTTGAGCACTCTGGGGCCTTCAGCTACAAGGGGTTTCCAGAAGGGGTTACTAATGAGACACTCACACGCAGCCACAGTTGAAAGGGGGAAAAAAGACCCCCAAGCACTCCAACTCAGCAGATTCGAAGCGTACATCCAGCCCAGCCGCTAAAGGCTTGTGCGCCGCAAGGACGAGCTGCGTGTGACAGCAGGGTTCCCCCGCTCCTCAGCCCATCTGGGGACTGTCACTCTGCAGAGATCTGCCTGGCCTCCTGTCATGTGTATCGCTACCAAACCCTTTTCTGTCAGCAGGATCTGGGTTGGCATAAGCACTTTTAATAGTAGGACTTTTTTTTTTCCCTCTTCCCCTTAACCCATATCCTCTTGACAGAACCAGGTTAGGAAGCAGCTGCACTGGCAGATCTGGGGTAGCCTTTTGCAAGACAAGGCAGGGGAAAAAGGGGTGCCTGGATCCAGTTATCTCTTCAATCACCAAACTACAGCTAATTGCACCTTCCCCAACTCCCCTAGGATCACACAGAAAGGAAGGAACGATGCCAGCTCTGCTCTGTCCCAGACCAGTCACTTTGCTCCAGCGTGGGCCCTTCGCCCTGGAGCAGGGTGGGTGGAGGGGGGTGTCATTCCCACTGGTGACAAGGGCTGTTTCCATTTCTGGGTTGCAGAGCTACAGCTCTGCCAAACCAAGCTGTCCCACATTCAAGCAAACACCATTTCCCCCTCTTTCTTCCTCAGGCTGTTCGAAGCCCCACACATTTCCTCTCAAATGATTGCCAAACCTTAAGTATTGGGGGGAGAGGGAAGGGAAAGCTTCCAGGGGGGGTTCACAGGGAAAGCTCTCCCCAAAGAGCTGTCAAACTCCTTGTGCTGACATGCCAGAATCATTTCCCTACTGCAAAGTCACACGGGAGCTGGCTTGCTGCCGCCCTGGCTTCCGTACGCTGCTCCCAGCTCTCCACCCCAACGGGGACAGTCACCCAACAGGGAGAGCCTTCCAGGACCACAAGCAGGACTCTCAGCCCAGACCGTGGGGAAGAAAGAGTAGCACTGTGCAATTCATCTTTCCTGCAGAGTAACTGGGGCAGGGGGATGCTCTGTGGCACGACAATATCCATCAGCTTACACACAAGCGTCAGCAGCATCTTTAGAGAAGCAACAAGCAATCCATGAGGCATTTACTTTCCCACCCCCTCTATTACAAGACCAAGCAGCTCAATCCATCACACATTTTTCCTTGCAACCTCTCAAAGGTACAGAAGGGACCTGCTTATTTTACAGATGGGGAAGTGAAGTGTCCATGATCTCAGAGAAAAAAAGGAGGGAGTAGAGAATGGTGATTCCCAACTAACAGGAGACTAACCAGGACAGATTCCTAAGACCTAGACAAATACCCCAGTCTGCTGGCTTGCAGGGAGGGATAAGCTTCAGAACAGAGGGACCAGAGACCTACATCCCATTCCCAGTCATGCCACAAATTGCTCAGGATCTTTTCACTCCACCATCCCTCACGTAGAGGATCAGACTCACAACTGTGACAGCTTCGTGGATTAAGGTCTCAGTCTGGTTTGCCACCAACCTCCACATCAGAAAGGCATATTCCAAATGTTGCTTCTCATCTTCCCTTGTTCTCCACCTGCGTGTATTTTCACAGGATCAGAAGGCCAGGACCAAAACCAGGAACACCTACAGCCAAAAAGGTGGCTACAGAGATGCTGTGGACTGGAGAAGGGAACTTTGCAACCTCACTGGTTCCTCCCTTCAGCTTACCTGCTCAAGACCTGCTTCTCTGCGCCCTACACAAGGGGCTTAGTTTATGAAGTCAGAGGGATCACCCACACGAAGGAATACACAGGATACACCCCCCTGGAGGACCCATTTCATCTTGCTGCTATTAATACCTGGAACATTATTTGCACGAACAAACTGTCCCTTCTCCCTCATTTCTGGGCTCTGACTTCTCCAGTTTGTCCCAGAAACCCCAGCCAACACACGTTCATCCTTCTCTAGTACACACTTCCATCCAAAACCCAAACTTTTTCTTTTTTTGAGTTAATTACTCATGTTTCTAGTTCCCATCACCTCTTCCAGTCCCTGCAGATAGGACACAGCTTCCCTGGCTCCCTCATTCATTATGCAGTCAATTTGTGGGCCTAAACCCATCAACACTCATTATGGAAACGGTCCAAGACTTCCCACAGCTGCACAGCGCTGTCGGGTGCTCACCCACAGCCCACCCCATGGGTACGTGCTCAGAGGGGCTGCCAGCCACGCTCTGAAACATGAGTCCCTCTATGGCCTTTTAAACTGGGAACGCAACCACAGAGGGGCTCTGGGCTGTGGTGCGGACACTGCCAGAGCCCTTGGGTCCAACAGACACAGCTCAGTTATCACCACTGAGTTATCACCACCATCACAGATGGTACCAGGTGCCTGCAGAACATGTAAACAGGGGGGAAAGTCTTGCTATACAGCCTCTGATCCCATCCGAACTCCAGCACCATGTCACTCTGAGTGACACTCTCTGGATGGGGCTCTGACAAAAGCCTTTGCTTCCCCAGTGCCAAACCAGTCACTAAAAGCCGGAGACATGCTCCTGCTGGACTTGGCTCTCCTTAGCACAGCTTCAGGCTGAGATTGAGGGCTGCCTGCAAGCCCTTTGCTGTACTGGAAGGAGCATGTTCTCAACCTTTCCGAGCTGGGCTGAACTCTGCACACAGGACCCCAGGCAAAGCCTTCCCCTGGGGCTGCCTTGCAAACAGTCACATGCTTTTGATTTTGCTTCAAGAGAAAACATGTTCTTTCTGTATCTAAGCATAAAATAGCCAAGCAGGGCCAAAAGGATCCAATCAAGAGCACGAGAAGTTGGGGCAGATGGTTGCAGAGGGTTACCATGTAGCTAAGGAAGCCCAAATTTCACATCCAGACCCAGAATTTCTACCCTACCCTGTCCGCAGAGAGGAGCTGCCTGACCTGCCTAAGGCTACCTGAGGAGCTCGGAACAGAGGACCAGGCTCCTCTCCATCACCACGTCCTCACGCAACACAACCAGCCCATACAGCCTGCAGAGATGCCAGCATAACCTGACCCAGATTTTGACGTACACCACCGGCATCCCAGCACAGAGCTCCACACAGCCTCTCTGTACCCAGAAACGTGGGACAAGCTCAATGCTGACCAGCTTACCGGAGGCGTCTGTGGCACACTGCAAGACGGATCACAGAGAAAGATGAGCGAGGAGAGGAGAAGCCACGAGCAGCTCATTGAGCAGGTCCAGGGAATGGGAAATCCTGCCATTAGCAAGATCCATTGCAGAGGATTTCACAGCTAACAAACTCTCACCACCAAAGACCACAGAGAAAGCAAAAGCAGCAGAGCATTTCTTTTCCGATAAGCTGCTTTTATCAGGAAGTTTATACATGCTTCAGCGCGGCTGCCCACACCAGCCCCAGCTGGCAACCAGCTCCAAACCTGTGCCTTTAAATCCCCCTTGGCAGCAGGAGCTCAGGACCGGGGCTGGGCGAGCAGACACACCCTGGGCTGCCCGCTCCAGCCCCAGCACACAAACATTTCCTCCCAACCGCTCCTGCGCTGCGGCTCAGCCAGAGCAGCCTCGGTACCTGCCAGGGCCGCGCCAGAAGGCGAAACACAGGCTGTTTTACACAGACCTGTAAATACAGAGACTTAAACTCCTTTCCTGAAGTTCACCCCTGCTGCTTTTCCCCCTCCAGCAGTGGACATTTTTCCCTTAAACTTCTTCCTTAAGGCAAATATTTAGGAGTTTAACAGGCATTCCTCATCACAGGCACAAGTTAAATATTGGCCCTAAAACAACAGCAAGTGCCTTTAAATTATTCTGGCTGGAGAAGCACCGTTCTGGACTTTGATTTCTGGCTCTGAACAAAAATAGGAGCAAAGCACCGAGCGATACACTCTTCTCCCAGGAGAAGTCAGATTTCAGGCTCTGCAAGTCCCCTGCCAGGACCACAACCAGCAGTGGGAACTGTCCCCTGCTCCCGCGTTATCACACCTCGGGTGTCTGCTGTCACCGAGCCAAGCGCGCTGCAGCACATCCCCTGCACTGTGCACAGGATTATTTTGAGTTTCATTTCCAGGTCTGTGCTTATATATACTCAGAGAGACATTACAGAAGACCTGCTCGGAACCGTGGGTGCCATCCAGACCGCAGTGAGGGCATTTGCACGCGTTGTCCTCCTCTCTCTGGCTGCACTGCTGCCATTCTCAAAGGTGCACACCTTTCCATCCAGCCATGCCTGGCAAACTGATCTCTCCGGTGCAGAAGATGCTCTAGGCTGTTCCTGCTACACAGGGAGCCCAGCTCCCTAACGGACATGCTAGCTCTTGCAAGAAAATATCTCAGCTAGGTAGGAGGCCAAGAAGTCATAGAGATGTCAGCACAATAAAAGGGAGAGGGAAGGGTGAGGAGGAAAAAACAACAAAATGCAGTGAGGTCAGTACACCTGAAGCATGGCAGCACCGAGGCTCTGGGATGCTGTGGGCATTTTCCACCGAGAGCAGGGGTGCAGAGCTCCCATCGTGACTCTGCAGTCAGCCCCGAGCGGCCGAAACCCCTGCAGAGCCGGCCTCGCCTCACCCCAAAGCAGTGCTGCGATGCTCTGTCGCTGCCGAGCCCAGCCCATCGGCAGACGGGGGCGGGGCATTTTCACACACCTCCTGCCGAAGGCAGGCCTGAGTCTGCGCTTCACAGCGGAGGCAAAGGAGCCTCTGCCAAAACCACCTGAAACCAGAGTTTGCGCCAACGCAAGGGGTCTGCCCACTGCTGCTCTACGACAAAATGCCACAAGAGAGATTTACCCAGAGAGCTTTAGCTAGAGAAAGGTTACTGCAACACAGCACAGGTGTTTATTCTACTATCTAGCTAAATTCAGCATTGTGTGTGTTAAACAAGCTTCCCTTTCACTCTCCTGAACTGGTAAGCCTGAGGAGCGCCTTGCTCGGCTCTCCCTGCTCCAAGCAGCAGCCCTGGGAGGCAGAAGAGGGGCCTGAGCAGTGGAGAGCTGCTCCCTGGCAACATCCCCTGCTATCGCGTGAGATGGAGAGCCGTGACAGTCTGCTGTGCTGGAATTCCGCTCCCTACTCCCTTCCCTGCACCGAGACACCTACCACAGCACTTTGGGCTGGAGAATCTGCTGGAGGCTCTGACAACCTCTTCTCAAGATCCCCTGATCGGGCAGACACTCCTATGAAAACAGACTGGGTTTAAAATCAGCTGCAAGTTACCCTGGAGGAAATGCTAAAGCTCCATCCCTCCGAGCACTTCCTATTCCTTCCCCAGCTGCCGAAGCCCACTGAGCGACGAGCTCCAGCAAGTTTGTGCAGGAATTCCCAAGGCTTCAAGGCGGAGACCAGTCTGTACCTGTCAGCACCAACACCTCCGGTGCCTCGTCCCGTGGCACGCCGACCCTGCACCCACCAGAGACAGCTGCTGCTCCTCAGCTACCGGCTGCGAGCAGGCCCTTCCAACACACAGACTGTACCACCGCCTCCAGCGCTTGTTCTAAGTTGCGTCCTTAATATTTTCTGTACTTGGAAATACAAAACCTAGACTTCAATTCAAAGCTGCAACACATTTGGGATAAGAGGAATGGGCATAGTTGAGGGGTGGGGGGGATTCCAAAAGAGCCTTAGCCTGCCCCTCGCCCACACGTACGGCGCAGAAGGTGCTGGAAAGCACCATCCTCTCCCTGCATCAAACCGGGGAAACCAGGCAGAGAGTATAAACTTCATCACTGCCAACAGTCTGTGCTAAAAAAAGGAAAAGAAAAAAAAATAGTTTCTTGCTTTGTTGTTTATACCTCAGTGCTATCTCAAAAAACAGTGAGATTTTCTACCTGAAAATATCAGGCAATGACAAGAGTCTAAGAAGGGAGCTTCCAAGTAGTACAAAACCATTACACCTCCATTCCGGATTTAAAGTGGATTACCACTGACCTCCCAGAGCCCATCGTTCAGCCCCCCCCGTGCCCAGGCAACAGCCACTCTCAGCAAGACTTTCCAGCCTCCAGATTGGGAAGGGGATCGAATCCCCAGAGACGTGGCTGTGCCCCGAGGGTACCCACCAAGCCCTCCCAGCACCCCTCCTCCTGCCCAGCTCTGCTCAGCTGCACACCAGCCGGGCTGCAAAGCTCTTCCAAAAGAAAGCTTCACAAAATCCAAGTTCAAGATCAAACTTAACCCCTGTTTATTAACTTAAGAGTATCCCTCTCAGGCTGACAAAGCCTGCGTGTCACCTGCCAACTGTCTAATTCACCATGTGGAAAGCAAAAGCCAGGCCTTCCTCATTAAAAAACATTACATAACATTAAATAACAAAGGGCTACAGGACGTTCTTTGGTCGGTGGACATGTAAAAATGAATGATTAAAAAAATTAACAGTTCCTCCAGACTCTCAGTGTCTCAAACACCCTGGGAGCCCAATGAGCACCTTATTTCCAAGACCTGGCTATAACAGCGTCTTGGCTCATCCCAACTCCTCCTCTCACATTCAACTTATCATCACCTCTGCCCCCCAGACACTGAACAAAACGCAGCACTTCCCAGCTCTTTTTCAAAGCACTGTCCCCACCAGACAGTGGTGGGGCTGTATTCTGCTGCCTAACCTCTGACGCTGGAGAAGAAGCCAAGATTTCAACCTGCAGTGCAGGGAATCCTTCCCAGGCCTGAGGCTCAGCTCCTCCGGACCTCGCAGGACAGGACTGCAGGCTTCCCTCACCTCACCATCTTCGTGCAAGTCTTTGCAGCAGAAGAGATCACAAGAGCACTTGGTTTTCCTGTCACAGGTGAACTAGCCTCATGACACTGAGATCTTAGTTTCCTACAAGTGAGAATGTTTATGCTGCAATGTTTTAAGTGACACAGGTCTGACTGCAGTGAAGGCAGATGTCAGCGGGGTACTGCTTGGAAAACGCGACTGTCACCAACCTTCCAGTAGAAGAATATAGACTTCATGGGTATTGGGAAATCTTCCCGGACACAGGGCAAACTTCTGACTGTCATCTTTTTGGAACCAAAGAAGCCAATTTAAAGCCTTTAAAGAACTAACTGAATTCCTCTACTCCAGGAAGAAACTCTCCTTACTGTGGGCTGTGAAGCAGTCATGGACATCTTGCTCCACGTAGCATTTTAGAACGTCCTGCAAAGTCTTACCTACAAGGTTCAGCTTACCTGAACAACCATTTCCTAAATCACAGTGTGGGATCACCTCAGCGCTTATCAAGTGCGCCAATCTCCTGCAACATTACCATCGCAGCAGGCGGAAGACAGACAGACTTTTTGTGGTTTTACACACACTGCACTTGCACCCAGCGTGCACCGTACGATCCCTCCCGCCCTATCACAGCAGGACTGCTGGAAAACCATGAGCGGTGGGGATCACAGCTCTGAGTACCTCAGGTTGAGACAAGCCCTGAAAGGGCAGACCCATGTCTCACCCCGACTGCCAGAGAGCCACCGGCAGCTGACAGCGTAGTAAAGACAAGGCAGGAGGTAACCTGGTACATCTCGGTTCGATGCACACTCTGCAGTAAGCTTTTTTTAAAGCCAGTTATTAGGAATAATGCATCAACAGAACATGCAAGGGAGGGGCTGTCCAACAGGAAGGGCTGCAGCCTGTGCAGGGATTTAGAAGAATTCCCCAGGAGATGGAGGGCAGCTAGCGCAAATCTGAGAGCCACAGAGCCCCAATACTCTGCATTCAGCTGCCCCAACAGAAAGCCACCTTTACGCTTTCCTCGCAACTGAGTCCTGCTTTTTCTCTACAGCAATGGACCTACCAGAGACACAGGCTGCCAGTAGGAAGTATAAACATCCCTTCTAATAAAGCCCTGAAACTATTTATAAGCACACAGCTTTTCTAATGTGAAGATAACTTGTTCTCCGGCAGAATCTCAGAGTTGCCGAGACACCTGCTCCTCCTGCTTCCCCTCCCGGCTCACAGGGTACAGCAGGACCGAAGCAATCTCCAAGCCACGCCACGTCTGGGCCCAAGGAAGGAGGCTCAAGTTCACAGCTTCTCACTGCGCCCAGGACAAGCCAAGTCTGCCTAGTCCAAGCCCAATTACAGGGCTGTGGGCAGAGCTGTTCCCACAAGCTCTGAGCAAAAAGCTGTTGTAAGCACACGAGGGAAGCTCCTGTGTTGGCACTCGAGTCTCTCCCCTCTCAGCAGCAGTATGAGGGAAGAGGGTTTGAGTCTTGATGCAGCTGGAAGTCATAGGAGTAGCGCAAGGCAAACCAGGCCAGTGCACACTGGTACCGAACCCCACATTAACCAGCCCTGCTGAGTGAAAGGAGAGAGTCTCTTGAACACCCCTGAGGTCCGCACCTCTCCTGCGCACTCCCAGGCAGGAGCCAAAGAGCAGCAAGGGTTGCCCCTCATCCGAGGCTTCCTCACCATCTCAGATAAGCCCTCAGTGCCTGGAGTGCTGCAGTTCCTCTATCTGAAAAGCAGAGATAAACAGCTTCCTGCCCAGGCTGGCTCACACAAGGACTGGTCCTCCTAGCAGGTTGTCGTGCCCTGAGACCAGAGGCTAGGCACTTACCTGGATGGACCAGCCAAGGCAAAGGATTGCTGTTCCAGCACAGCTCATCAGAACTCCTCCTGGCTAGGAAAACCACTGGGGGGGCAGCGGGGGAGAAAGCTACAGAGTACAATCAGGCTTGAGACCAGTAAAGATATTTATTGGCAGTTGCTCTCGGACATCATCTCTTCCAGCCCAGTGGGGCTGGAGGGGGTGGGGGGAAAAATACCGATCGTCTATGAGCACAACCCTCATGTCATTCTCATTGATCCGCTGAGTCACTCCCGTATTAACAGTTTTGACAACACCGGGGCTGCACAGGAGCTCAGAAACTGAATACAAAACAAGATGTGATGCGAAGACTCTCCATGTACTGATACCAGCGGAGAGAAGCACTCGCAGAGCAGAATCCAAAAACCTGAACTGCAAGTGCCAACTTCCTCCTCTCCACTCGCTCTTCTGAAGAGTACTGCAACAAGAAAACCAAACACAAACCACGCTGCAAGGGCAGGAACACAGAGCTCCATTCAGCGCGC
The DNA here is from genome assembly GCF_000690535.1 of Cariama cristata. Lineage (NCBI taxonomy): Eukaryota > Metazoa > Chordata > Aves > Cariamiformes > Cariamidae > Cariama > Cariama cristata. The sequence continues at coordinate 1,584 of NW_009606289.1, read as the reverse complement.
CCAGAGAAACTGCCGGACAGAAAAACAGTCTCCCCTGCAAACCACCACCAACTGCACCCCAGTCGTTTTTGACGCAAGTGCAAACCAGAGTGGCAGCTGTTTTCGCAAAGAAACTACAGAACCGATTTATAAGGCCTTACAGATTTGTACACTAAGGAGGAAGAGATAAAATCCTGAGGCAGACTGACATGGGAGCGCAGCCGTCTCTACAAGCTAATGAGACAATCCCTGCCTGGGGGGAACTGGGTGGGGGGGTCCCCAAGCGTGCATACCACCACAGACCTGAGAGAAGCTGCCACCAGCCAGGCAGCAGACTGGGGCTAGACCATCCTCGTCTGCACCACAAGACCACAACCCACCCAGAGGCCCAAGAAGTGCTAAGCAGCAATAAAATCATTACCAAACAACATTCCTATCTGTAACGCACCGAATTAAAACAAAACCCAACAAATCTTTGGCAAGTTCCTCACAGCAGTCAAGTCTATCTCGCCACAGAGAAGGCCTCTCCACAGGATCCCCATGGAGGCCTCCTGCCCTAATTTACAGCAATTCTTTTTCAAACGCACTGGCAAACACCAAACGTTTTCTCCAATCTGTTATATAAGGCACAATTTTTAAACCTCTGCGCTGGCAGTGGGGAGATGGGGGCCCACTGTGTGTGGTAAAGCCGACAGGACAGTCCAGCTGGCAGATGAACCTACACACTCCTCAGAATTCATTTCCAGATATCCAACCAGTTATTGTACAAAAGGAAAAACAAATGGATTAGTTAACGAGGCAACTTCCAAACACACTGGTGCAAACCACTCACATGTCTGCAGTTATTTTACAACATGGTTCGACCCAGGTCTCGGTTACCTCTAGCTTGTTTAGAATTGACTAATTTCATGGCGACTTGAAAGAGGTTTAACAAACTTCAGTTTTCAACTTCAGAAATACACCTAGCATGGCAGGTCCCCAGGCTGCCCAGACCACAAGCCATTTCTCAAAAGCAAAGACATCTTCCCGAACACCCCCACAACTTCACGTTACTTGCCTCCCTAGGTCCCAAAGCCTCACTCAGTTCCCTTCTGCCAGCCACCAAACAGGAGCCACAGGCCTCTGGTGGCCCAGCTCCACAGGAGATGTGCTTCTCATCTGCAAACCTCTCTTCTTGGCTGCCTTAGGAACAGCTAAAGTCAGCTTCTGTCTGGTGGGGGCAGAAGGGGGAGGGTATTTTTCCTGTTTCTCACATTCATCCTCACCCACTTTGCTAAAGAGAAAAAAAAAAAAAAAAAAGCTATTTTAAATACCAGATTCAGCACAGTCCCTTTCCCCAAATAAACACTTCCCAACCTCTCTGGAGAGAGGAAAGCCACATACAAAGGAGCCAACATCCTGCGAGGCTCCGGCTCCACTGGGCAGGCCAGAGCAGGGTGCCGGCCAGGGGGACACAACCGGGGAAGGCCCGACCCCATCCCTGCCACCGACCTGGCCTCAAAAGCGCCTTGGGGGGGATCGCGATCTCGGGTGGACACGGACCCCTTCCCCGGGCCCACAAAACAGGCATCGCCGGGAGGAAACGGAGCGAGGCGGCCCTGGGCC
>NW_009606288.1:18893-21319 GCF_000690535.1 Cariama cristata | reverse complement strand
CCATGGGGTGTGCTGTGCCAGAGCAGCCTCGGGATGGACCTGACCTCAACCCCAGTCCCCCTCCGACCCTACAGACCTCAGGCTGGAGCCACCCTCTGCATCTCCCTGTGCCTCCCTCTTCCCTGGCGCATTTCTCCTGGGATCGATCCCAAATTTCCCTTGCTATGGTTTACACCCACAGTCTCCTACCCCTGCCCCAAAGGTTTGGAGGCAGGATCGTTCCCTCCTCTCTCAGCAGCCTTTTGCCCACTTGGAGCTCAGCGGTGTTTCTTCCGTCACTCTTGCCTTTATTAGTCAAAACCCTCCCACATTTCTCACCTGGTCTTCCAGCCTTGTTTTTCCAGCCCAGGCTCAGCTCCCCTCTGCCGAGCTGAGCGAGAGGGTCCCAGCCTGCACAACCCTTCCCGTGCTGCTCCCATGGGTGCCTCTCCCTGTCCGGTGCTGTTCCGTTTCTCCAGCAGCATTTCTCCTCCTCTGCTGCAGTGGGTGCATCTCCCTGCGATCACCCTGAGCCACCTCATCCCTTGGACGACGGCACATAGACCTCCCTGTCCATGCTGCCAGGTCACCCCAGAGCTTTGTCAATACCTAACACTGCAGAAACATGCTGGTCTTGCTCACCTGCTGCCTCAGTTTCCCCACCTGTAAAGCAGTATTTATTTATCCTTGCAGACAAGGATGGCTGCTGATGGTGAAGGTGACAGGCAGCTGTTGAATGGTTTCGTGACCCCTTGCGCCTAAAAGCAACCAAAGCTGCCTGGTACTCCCATCCCTGGCCTCCTCACCCAGCCTTGATGCTGTGGAGCAGCACATTTCTGGGTGCACATGGCCCCAGCCAAAGCACCCGCAGGTCTGGGGTGCACAGAGGTGGTTGTTCAGCCCTCTACCCCACAGCAGCAGCTTGGGGCTGGCTTCCAGCATCCCCTTCCCGAGCACCTGCTTAATTATCACTTAACCGCCTGGCACCAGGCAGGAGCATCTCTATTAAGCCAGCTGCACGCTGCCACCATCCCCGTTAAGCAGCAGGACTTGCCGTACATCCATCTCTTTATGGTAAGAGGCAGGCTTGAGAGCAGAGTTGGGGGACACCAAGCTGCCTTGGTCTCTCCCCCACACCCCGGGGTGCGCCCTTGGTCCTGGTTGCCCAATCCCAAATGCCAGGTACCTGCCACGCTGCATGGCCCTGCCTGGGGAAGTGAGGAGAGGGGCTGTAGGGTAAGCGCTGGGATTTCAGAGATTTTTATTAATCAAACATCGCTCACCTGCTCCTCCAACCCTGTTTTTCCAGGGGCCAGGGTGAGCACTGGAGCAGCGAATCTGGGGGGGGGGAAGAGCAGAGCCTGGCTGGGCGGCAGCAGCAGCAGGGAAGGAGATGCTGGGGATGGTTGGGGCTCCGGGGTCCGGACACACATGTCTCTCCAACATCCTTCCCACGGCCAGTGCAGCCCTTGCCCGATGTAACTCCCTGCTCTGTCTTTTCCCTGCCAGCTTCCAGCAGCGTCTGGGCAAAGCCATCCCATGGGGTGTAGTGTTCCCCTCTCCTTCCCAGCTGGCCGGGAAATGGGGCTCCTCCGGCCCCCGAGTGCTAGGACAGGAACTAGTTTGTTCTTGATGATGACGATGCCACTCAACGCCTTGGTTTATCACGTGAAGCTCATGCTTCATGAGAAGGAGGGAAGGGCTGCCTTACACGAATGTGTCCAGTTTCAGCAAGGTGCCCAGTACCCCCAGGTTGGGAAGAATCAGGCTGAAAGGGAAAACAGGAGCTCAGTGGGGATGGAGCGAACAGGACCACTCCTGATACATCCTACCACGCACACGTGAGCTGCTCCTTGCAAGTGAGGGAGGCAGCAAGGGAGGGGGTTGTAGCTGCCCTGTCCCAGGACTGTGCCCCAGAAAGCACCAGATCTGTGCCCACCATCTGTGGATGGATGCTCAAGTGCCTTGGCTGCTGCAGGTCATTCGCAAAACTGGTTTGAATGGTTTCAGAATGGTCTGGACAGCAGGACCTCCAGTGTGCACCATGCTGAGCCCCACAGCATCTGCTCCCCAAGGCAAACCCTGCTTATGAAGGCATTGGGAGAGCAAGGTTTGGGCAGAGCTGCGGGAGGGGGGATCCTACGCCCCCCCCCCCCCCAACTGGAGACATGAAGGGAGAGGGGCCGGTTGTGGGATGAGGAGCAAGAGGAGAAGGAGGAGGAGGAGAGCTGCTGCTCCAGGCATCTCCTCACCGATCGGATCCCGGGCAGGGCAGTGCAGCCTGAGCCCCTGCTCCGCCATCTCCCCTGCAGCTCTGGGCACAGCCAAGGCTCGATGTCCTCATGTCGTGCTGGCATCACCTCCTGTCCTACCAGGTCAGCAGGACCTCCAGCTTTCTTCCACCTGAATGATTCCCGCAACATCTCATACAGATCCCCTCTACCCTC
>NW_009606288.1:15876-18862 GCF_000690535.1 Cariama cristata | reverse complement strand
CGCGTTCCCCCCCAGATTTACACCTAAGAGCTGTTTTGAAGCCCCCAATCTCCTTCGCCATCCCTGCTGGGAGGTGCCCAGCAGCTCCAGGGTCCAGATCAGAGCCCCAAGGGTGGTGATGGAGCTGTGGGAGCAAGGAGAGACCACACTGGGCAGTGCCCTGTTGGAAGGCAGATGGAGATATCTGCCCATGCCAAAAAAAAAAAAAAAACACCAGCAGGCTCCAAGGACTGGATTTGTGACTGATTTGTATCACCACCAAGGAAAAATCCAGCTTTCAGCATCACAACTCGGAGTGCCCGGTTGCAAGGGTCTGGCCGGGTGAGAGGAGAGTAAGCGGCAACCGGGCAGAGGGGAGCACCTCCCAGGTGCCCATCTCACTCCACAGCCCATCACCTTCACCTCAGACCACCCCACCAGCCCCCTGATCCCGATGGGAATCATCAGACAGGTTTTTCCCACGGGTGTCTGCAGAGAGCTGGAGGAGGAGGGGGAGGGAAATACCAAGAAAATCCAAGCAGCGTGCTAGGCGTCTGCTCTGCATTGAGAGACAATGCCACACGTGCAGCACGTCCTATGAAATGAAAATTCACCCGAATGCTAATTCAGGCCTTTGAAATGCCGTGTGTGACGATCCGGCGACGTGTCCTTGCAGAGTGCCTGGATTTTGCAGTGCGAAAGGATCTCAAGTGGCGCGTATTAAAAAATACTTTCACGGAACATAAAGTGGAAGTTAAACGAATGAAATGATAAAGTCAAAATGAAATATTTTTACTTTCCTGAAATGAGCTTGGTGTTTTGACATGATTGGAATAAACATTTTGACACTGCTGAAACAAGAAAGTCAAAGTGATTCTGCTAGACTTCTTCCTGGAGAAAATGGCAGCAAAATCGACAAGTTCCCAAAGAAAGACTTGATTCCAATAAACCCCTGTTTTCTGATGGAAAAACCATTCCAGGCAGTGTTTTCCTTCAGCCTGTACAGGGAGCAGGTTTCCAGGAGAGACCTGGGTCACCCGCTTGTCAGGCACCCGAGTCATTTCCCAGAGTTGCAGTGAGGAGGCAAAGCTGCCTTCATCCTGCTTGGGAAAAGGAGGGATGGGGAGGGATGAACGCGTCCGATGCACCTCGGGGTTGGATTCTCCAGTGTCTCATAAAGGCTGATGCTGAACCCTTAGTCCATTAAAAGGGCACAGGCTGTCCCACAGCAGCAGGGTTTGTCCCCTCTTTCATGTCCCTGTTCATGCTCACATCATGTCAAACCAAGTGCATCATAGCAGGACTGAATTTTCATATTTTTATTCTGGGAAATTTCAAGAATGAACGTTTTTAGTTGAAAACCAAAATGGTTGCATACTGAAAGGCTGGAGTTTTGCTGAAAAACCAAGCAGACGCTTTAGGAATAGCCTGGTGCAGCTGATAGCTCCATTTTTTATGTGATACAAGTTGGGTGGAAAATTTCTGACCAATGTTTGGTACATGTTATAGGTATTAAATTTTGCTAGAGAATTGCGTTTAGGGAAAAATCTCTTCGTTAATAATAGTAATGCTTAATAATAGTTTTCAATGCTAATTCTTGGCAGCAATTCCTTGTGATTAAACATACCTTTGCCTAATAGAAAATTATGTATGTCATGCAACAAGTTCATGAACCCTCTAATCTCACCTCCTGGCATAGCTACCATGGCCAAACACGAAGGCAGTAAAATCTCTCCAGTCCAGCACACTCTTCCAACTCTCCACACCAAAAAGCTGCATCAGCTCCTCTGGGCTCAGCGTCATCCTGACAGCTCACGGTCACTTGTCACAGTCCCTATGTCCCCAGGCAGAGTCCCCCATTATTTAAGTGAGGACCGTTTGGGTAACACACCTTAGCAAGATGCGCGTGGCTCCTAGGACTGGTGTCCCACAAGTGAGGCACGAAGCCATTGCCAGAGACTCATTTTTTGTGTGTATGCATCACTACCCACAAGGTCATCAGCAGGGCTGTGCCAAAACCAACGGGAAGCATTTACTGGCAGCTGAGCTCCTTTGGGAAGCCTCCTCCACCTCCCAGGTCCATATGGGGCACAGTGCCCCATGTCCCTACGCTCTGCTTTGCCCCATGCCCTGCCAGTGCCCTGCTGACCTGGAGGAAATCGCCAGCATTGGCCACTTCCCCCCGTGTCTCTTCTTGTGGGTGCTGGTGGTGGACAGCGTGGAGGTCAGCAACAAGGCACCCCAGCCCCGCCGCACCAGGGGGTCCCCAACTTCCCTGTTGGGCTTCCCTCTGTACGATGGCATTCGCACCAGGTGCTTGGTGACCCCTGAATTTGCATGATCCATTCCTCAGACTGAGATCAGTCACAGCTTCTTCAGTAGCTTCAACCTCTATTTGCATTTAGAGGCAAAAACATTTCTCTCGGAGGTTGCATGCTAATGCAGCATCCAGGAATTGCTGCATATTTGCTTCCTAGTTAGTCTCATCTGCCTGAGTGAACTGAAAACTGTTAAACACATTGAGTGTGTCAGACCAGATATTATCAGAAATAAGACTACCTTTCACTGGCACCCACGGCTCGCAGACACACAGCAAAAAGTTATTTAAATCTTTTCCAGCTGTCTCCCGTGTTTCCAGAGAGGCTCAGCTCTGACAGGTCTTTTAACCCTTCACTTCTGTTAGGTGATGTTATTTTGGTTCATTCTTTCCTCTCTTGGGCTTCAGGAGTCACCGTTGACCTTGCCCAGCCCTCGTGGTCCTATCACCCCTGCGGGCTCCTCTCCCCCAGCAGCAGAGATGTCTCCCACCACCCTCCACCTTGCTCACACACCCAGCAGCCGCCCCGGCTGAAGAAAGCATTGATGACCCTGAATGCCCGCACCCAGCCCCAAACCCTCCAGTTTTGGATCCCCCCAAACTTAACTCTCTGCTTCACATTTCAATTACAAACCCCAAAGCCTCTCGGCCGCCAGCCCACAGCTGCATCGTCCCTCCCCACCCCGGTTT
>NW_009606288.1:0-15845 GCF_000690535.1 Cariama cristata | reverse complement strand
TTCCCTACCGCCTCCTCCTCGGAGCAGGGCTGCGTGGCTGCCTTCCCAGAGCACATACTGAATACACTGTTTCACGAGTCTGCCTTGGAGCAGGAGCAGAAATCAAGAGTAAAACCCCAGTTTCCACGGCCAACGTGTTTGAGAAGGGCCATCTGGCTGGGCTCGCAGTCCAAGTTGAATTTGCTGGATGATTTTGAAGGTCACTGAGCAGGGACTGAACGCACTTCCATTTTTTCATATATAAATACCTGCATTTCCAAGGGAGGGAGCATACTTGTAGGAAGGGTCGGGGGGCTACGCACGCCCTGCCTGTCAAAAGAGGAGGTGGGCAGGACCTCGGAGCAAAGAAACAGGGCTGTAGGAGCATGGGCACACACACACACATGCATGCACATACATGTGCGTACAGACACTTGCCGACACACCCGTGTGTGCAAGCTCATGTGCACACGCATGCGTGTCACACACACACATCCGTACATGCACTCATATACGTGTGCCCACACTCATGTACACATCCATGCACACACATGTGCATGCACAAGCACCATGCAAACTCACACATGCACCTGCTCAACGGCCCTGCTTCTTCCAGCTGAGAGAGGCTCCATCCCTGAGCCATGTTGCTCTGGCTGCCCTGGGCCACACCGCCCTGGCAGCAGAGCTGTGCCCCCTTTTGAAGCAGAACCCCTGTGTCCGTGTGCTCCAGAGAGCCCCTCTTGTCCCCACAGCAGCCAGGAGGAGGACAAGAATGACCCAAGATCTCCAAAACCCTTGAAGATCCCTTGCTCTAGGTCTTCCCATGCCCTTCCACAGGCACTCTGCTGCAGTGCTCAGGACCTTCTACCAGCCATGCTGACCACTGCATGGGGACAGCCAGCTCTGTGCCCCTCAGACAGGACCAAGGCTCTCTGTTGCTTCCTTGGAGAGCCCTGAAGGAGAGCTCTGGGCTCCAGTTGCTCCTTGGTGCTGGCCACATGCCTGCACCACACTAGCCACGCAGCCCAGCCAACTCCCTTTGCCCCTTGGAGAGCAAATGCTCCGGGCAGGCAGCTCAGTCATCAGCCAGGAATGAAGCATCCTTTGCGTGCGTGGGGCAGGGAGCCAGTGACCGGGGGGTGGAGGAGGCAGTGCTGCTGGTCATCGTGACGGGGGAATGTGTTTTTCATGCTGCAAGGTGTGGGAGGGTGGCATGGGGACAAGTGTGAGCACGGGTCAGTGTCTGGCCCACTCGGAGCATTTCTCGGTAAGGCCAGCTGACGCTTTGCTGGGCTCTGCCGCCAGTACCACGCTGCAAGAGGGAGGTTACCTCTGCCAAAGATACAAACCTGGTTCTTACAGTCATCGTGGGAGTCTTGCCCCATCACAGCACCAGAACCAGGTGGGTTCTGCATCCCTGAGGCCACAGGGAGCTGAGAGCATCATTGTACCAGCACTGCATTGATCTTGGGAAGCCAGACGGGAGCTTTGCCAGGGCCTTGCACTCCTGGGTCTCTGCCATGGGCTTATGTCCATGCCCACTCCCATAAACCCCCTGACTGGATGCTGAGGATCCCACCTCCCCTGGACAGCCCTGCTTCAGGTGCAGGGAGACCAGGAGGTCCTAGCCAGACAGGGCAAAGATGGGAGAGCCCATCCAGAGGTAAAGATGCAGCTGGTGATGCCACAGCCCCAGGCAAGCCTCCAGAGAAGATGGGGCTGAGATGGGGAGGCACAGAAGGGCCAGATGCTGGAGGACGGGGTGTCTTCCAGTACCTCAGGATGCTCTGCCGTGCCTGGGTGAGGTGGTGGGCTGTGCTCCATGGCAAGAACACATATACCCTTCCTGCGCAGCCCTGTGGCTCTGCCCCTCCAACCGGTGGATGTCTACAAAGCGGGGTTGTCCCCAGGGCTGCCTCCAGCTCAGCAAATGGGGTTGAGTCCTGCACCCGGAGCCTGGCTGCCCCAGCCTTGTCCCAGTTCATCCTCACCCTGTGGCTGGTCTCCACTGGGCTTTTCTCTGAAGGGGAACTGCTGCTTCCCCTCCTTTTCCCAGTTGGATGGGCAGCCTGTTCATGCTTTGGAAGGTTCTCACCCATAGCCCCCAGTCACGAAACCCAGCCAGAACTTTAGTAGGCAGAAGTGGTGCTGAGAGGCATTTCTCACCTCCAAACCACACACCTGGACTTGAGGCTCACGCTGGGGAACATCCCTCACCTACCAAATCCCCAACGGGGGTCACGCAACCCCCTCCCACCAAGAGCCCATTGAAGCCCTTTCCCAAGGGAGTGTGGCTGCCAGCCGGGTGGTACCCACACCTGTGTGGGAGATGCCGAGTGCCGATGCAGGCATTGCCAGCCCGGCTGGAGCACGGGGAGCAATCCTGAGCGGAAAACAGCCGGTGCAAGGCGGGGAGGAGGGTGCGGCTGAACGGGTCAGCACAGCACCCGCTCCCTGCTCTGCCGTGCCAGAGGCTTGCCGGGAAGCCTTAGGCGGGTGCTCGCATCTCTGCGAGTCTCACCCCGCAGCAAGGTCGTGCTGGGTAGGCAACGCTCCCTCCCACGCCAGCCTCCCAGCTCAACCCTGCTTGCAAAGGCACCGGTGGAGGGGCCCCGCTGGCTGCAAACCCCACGGCACGGGGCAAGGGACTCGGAGCAGCCCCAGGGCAGGGAGGCCAAATAATATGTCTCCGTCCTGTGGAAAATTACAGATACTCTTTTTTTTTAAAGGGTTAGGTGTTTTGGTTGGTTGTTTTGTTGGTTTTTTTTTTCCCCTGTTTGTGCAGGTATTTGTCAGAGGATATTTTTAAATGAAGGCAGCACTCGGCCTGTGCTCCAGCATTCCTGTGGCTCAGGCCAGCGGGGACCTGCTGACCCGGCAGGAGAGGTCAGCCGGGAGAGGACGTGCAGTTCCCGGCCTCTGCCCACGGGGAGGAAGAAACATCAGGCTTTCCAAGAGCGCAAGAAGAGAGCTCAGCTCCCGGGACGCCCCAAAGCAAGGCGCGTCTCCTGCTCCAGTTGCTCAGCCACGCACAAGGCACCCGTCCCAAGATATCCCGAAAGGCGAACCCGTCCGGCAACGAGCCTGGCCCCCCTCCGCCCCAGCTAACACGTGACCCGAAACCCGGGGCCGTGCTCACCCGCCAGCTCCTCTCCAGCAGCTTTGCAAATAAACAGCACGGCCTTAGCCCTCGGGTCCTGGCGCGGGTCGTCCCACCCTGCGCAGAAGAGCCTGATGGATGCAGTCACCTGCTCTCTGAATGCTTTGGAGACAGCTGAGTCAATTCGTGCCCCTGGCTTTTTGCTTCCAACCTGCAGCAATGCAGACCTTCTGCCTTCTCCAGTCTGTGCCTTTCCTCCCTGCCTCAGTTTCCCCTAACCCTGGTGTAGTTTGCAAGAGATGCAAAGGGCAGTGCATGAGATGGGCACTGCTGCAGCACAGTGAGGTGACAGCTGAGCTCCTGGACAAGGGCAGGAGGGACCTCTGAGACCTCATCCTCATGCCACATGTGCACCAACACATGCTAGCTCTGACCCATGCAATCCTCTTGCAAAACCTGGCACCCAGGCACACAGAGATGTACTACAGCAGCAGCCTGGGAGAGGTGCAGCTTGGGAGGGGTGGTCGGGTACCTCATAGTCCAGTGAAGGGCCAGGACAGCCCAGGCTTCCTGATCCGATCTTTGGGAAGTGCCACCTCCAGCCAGCCTTGGATGGGAGTCCTTTGTGTTGGATGTGAGCCCACGTTCTCTTCTCCACCCACCCTTCTCCCACGCAGAGGGCTGGTGGCCAGTTACTTCTGGGATTATGGGCTACAGCCAAGGACCAGGAAAAGTGGCTGACATGGGCACCATGTCCTGCCCAGTCTGGGGCTTTTTGTTTGGGGTGTAACTATGGGGAAACCCTTCCTGGTAGTGCTGGAGTAACTGCCCTGGTTAGGTGGTCATGATGTGCCTAGCACAGGCCCTGGTGAAGCAGGACATTTGCCATCAGCTCTGGCCAGAGCAGCACCACAGAAGACTGCTTCTTCTTCCACTTACCATGGGCATGTGACAGAGCAAAGCAGGTAAATTAGGATCCAGGAGCCCATTTCTCCGCGTCAGCTGTGGACATCTCCCTGGGGGATGGAGCTTCAGAGATGTGTTGTGGGTCAGAGGAGCTCAGCTACTTCTCCTGAGTGGTAAGTGAATTTAGAGGGAGTCATTTCATGCCTGTTTTTCCCCAAACAGTGGTGGAAACTCAGAATTCCTCGATGGCTGGGCTTTACACGCTGTGTTCCTGGGGCTTTGCCTCTCCCCAAGGCTCAGTGCAAAGGCTGTACTTCCCTAAGAATGCTCTTCTTGCCGATCAGGGGCTCAGCTGGCTTTGGCAATGAGCTAGGGAGTCTGTGTCAAAGTCTGTTCTTGTCAGCAAATCTGGATGAATTATCTAATCTTCTGCAGGCCTACAACAAAATGTATGTCTCGAGCCTCCGATGCGCTGCAGACGTGCCAGTAGCTCTGCAATTAGCTGTTTAAAGACTGGACAATCTACAGAACTCTTTAAGCACCAGCAAGTATGAGATGAAGTGTTTTGGTGCCAGGTAATCTGCATTTAAATACCGCGTGCACCACTACTCTGGGATGAAAAGGTAGGAACTGGACTGCCGTAGACAAACTGGTTAAGCAATGCATATGAGATGGGAAGCTGGAAGTGAAGGCAGGCGCAAAACTCTTGTCCCAGGATTCAGCATCTATCTCAGCCTTTGCTGCAACCTCCTGCGCTCTCCAGCATCCTCCTCGGGGCCATGGTCCAGCAGCACTCAGATCTTGCCCTGGACCAAGCAGGGCAACATCCCCACTCCTCCTCTCGACAGCGTACGGCTGAACCACTCCTCCACCTCGTCTGTCTCCACCCCGACATTCACCTGGTCCCTTATTTGTGTCAGAAGACTTCAGGATGGGAATCCACAGGAAAATCCCTGTCCGTGAGCAGGGCTAACATGAACTACGTCCTCCCTCAGGGGAAACAGCCATGAGCTCAGGCATGGGCAGCTCCCAGTTGGTGGCACATCCCAAGAGGTCAGCCAGTCCATCAGTGGAGAACTGACCTGTTTCTCTTACAAAAGGCAAAACAAAAACCTACCCTTTTCCCTATTTATTGTAACAGAACGTATCTGACAGTACCACTGTAATCTTGTTTATGGTTAGCTAACGCAATCGAGGAAGAACTCAACAACATGCAATTACTATCCCCTGCCCCTTGCAAGCCGTATCACCCGTACATGATGTCCAAACACAGCAGGACCTGCCCCACTCCCAGGAGATCCCAGCACATGGCAAGACCCAGCTAATGGGTCCAAACAGAAACGGGGAGCACTGGGAGCACGATGTCCTCCAGATCATCTTCTTCATCATGCTGATGGTTACAGGCAGCACAGAGACAGAGAGGGGTCTGAAGGAGAGCAGTAGGAAAGCTCAGCAGACAGTTAGAGGCCTTCAGCAAGTGTAGGGGACACCAGATAGGAAGACACCAATGGGTTGTATCTGCTGAAGGTGATATGTAAAACCCTAGACAAGGATAATAATAGTAGTGCACTGTATTTCATCCTGCAGACGTGGGGAGAACTCTGCACAGACTCCCTGACCATCTGCAGCACAGTTGCCATCAGCCTCCCAGATGTTTCCCCACACATTAAGCAGAGTTATAGGACCCCCAGTTTGTACTGGTTTAGGGGGACGTCGTCACTGTTGCTCCCATAAGAAAGATGGATATGGTGCATTGGGGTGGGAGTTAAGTACTTCATCCCCCAAAGTCACTTTTGAAATCGGCATTAGCTATAAATTCATGTCAAAGCCCGTTCATTGACACCCTGGATCATCCCATTACAGCTGGTGCAAGCAGACCCATGTGAGTACCTGAGGAATTACGTAGCAAACACTGCCCAATGTATATCTGTTTGTTCGAGTTTGAGTCCATGGCCATCACGGTGGTGCAGTGGCGCATACATCCATGCAGGCAGATGCCTCCAAGGAGGCGTGAAAGGGCTGAGAAGTTCTTCAAATGCTTTCAACAGTGTCCCTGCAAGTAAATGCCATCCGCCTCGTGCGCAGGACGCTCTGCCTGTTCATGCACAGATGCCTTGGCCCCGTGCCTGGGGAGGGTAGTGCTGCACTTTCGCTCTTCCCTGGAGCAGCCACAGCCAAGCTGATTTCCCCACACTGAGCATCTCCACCCTGGCTAGTGTCATCTCCTCCCACTTCCCCCTGGGAACCTTTCAGGGAGGTGGCGGGTGCTGTGGTTTTGGTGCTGTCCCAGGGGGGACAAATCATCTCCCTGGACTGTCACCTCCTTTGGAAATGGCGTTGACATCTTTGGTTGCTGGTTCTGTCCAGCCAGCCTCCTGGATGGTGCTTTTAGTCCTCTCCTACCCGAGTTTTCACCAGTTGTCCTCAGGATCTCCACGCAGCCCTCTGTGGCCACCTCCTCATGTGCACACCTCTGTCTTGATGGGAGAGGACATGCCTGGAGGTGCAGACCACAGGGCTGGAGGTGCTTACGAAGAAGCTAAGGCATTTGGACCTCCCTCTACTCAATGCTCCTTAGACTTCAACTAGATACCTCCTCTGGTTCTGGGTCTACCAATGGGCATCAGTAAAGCAGAGTGAGTTCAGAGGAGGTCACCAAGATGGTCCAGGGGCTGAAGCATGTGCCATCATGAGGAGAGGCTGAGGGAACAAGATTTGTTCATCCTGAGGATGCGAAAGCTTCAAGGAGGGGATCTTCAAGGCCATCTACAAGGATAGGAGGTCATTGAGAAGGCAGACCCAGGCTCTTCAAAGTTGTCCACAGTAGGAGGACGAAAGACAACAGACATGAATCAAAACAAGTCTAGAGTGGATGTAAGGGAAAAATTTTTCACCATAGGGAAAGTCAAACATCATAGCAGGTTGCACAGAGAGTCTGTGCAGTCTCTGTCCTTGGAGACCTTCAAGACCTGACTGATCTTGAAAAAAGTCCCTGAGCAACTTGTTCTGACCCTGCTTGGAGCAGAAGGTTGAACAACAGACCTCCAGAGTCCCTTCCACCCTGAATTTTCCTCTCATACTGTGTTGGTACAGGTGGTGGGTTTTTTTTTTTTCCTGTACAACTTTTCCCTTATTACATCTTCTGTCTGGATTCCTCAAAAAGCTGTTTCGCTGTTGAAGGAATGTCTTGGGAATGGCTTTCTGCTTTCACTTCAGGAGCGTTCAAGATTGTTTCCATTTTCTGGTGGCTTGGGGGATTTTTCACACCCATGATTGATAGCGTGCCACATACAGCAAGCCCTACGTGAGCACTTAAGTTGCAAAGCAAAGCAACTCCAACCCACAGAAATGCCACAAGTGGGATAGTCCACAAAACCATAACTGTGCCTTCTTATACATATTCAGGCTGCAGGGTATTTAATGATGAGATCCCAGATTATTAACACGTGCTCCTGCCTTGTTCGGTGAAGGAGGAATGATGCGTCTTGAATGACAAAGGTGCTCAATACTTTCTTTTCCATGGTGCTCATTCATTGAATCACAGGCTCATTCACGTCCAAACCTGCACTGAGCAAGGTAGAAGAGGCCTGTGTCACTCCTGGTGTGAGTAAGACACCAACAATGCATTAACAAGGGAAACCGTCAAATGTAACAGAGTTATTTCTGCCTTCCTCCATCCACCCATCTCTGATTATCTCACCTCTACTCCATCCACTCATGTCCCCCTAGAAATTTATTCTTGAATCCTAGGAATAGTCCTGGGAAGCTCCTTTCTGAGCATTTGTAGAGAGGGACAGGATGTCAGGGCAGTCCCACGCAGGGGGTCTGGCTGTGTGGGTGGGAGGGATGCAGCCCCCCCAGGCAGCCTGTGCCAGGACATCACTGGAGAGCACGGAGATCATCGGCACCTGTGCAACCTGGCACCGGCGTCTCCTCCATGGTGCCACTTCTTGGGCAGAGCGTGGGCTCTGACCTTGCAGGAGGGGATCTCCCAGGGCAAGCTGCAGCCAGGGGTCTGAGCCAGACCCTGCTCCTTCCTCTGCGGGTAGAGAAGTGCCTGTCCCGGGCTGGGATTTCCAGCGTAGCCCCGCTCCCGCTCTGGAGGCCAAGTTGGAGCCGGCAGCCATGCCAGCCCTCTGCAGCCGCGTGGGCGTCCCACTCGTCGTGCAAACATGCGTGAGAGTGTGGGACCCGCGTCTTGCCTGCTTGGCACACAGCCTGGGAGGCCAGCTCAGGGCAGGAGCCAGCTGTCTGCTCTGAGCAAGGAGCAGGCAGGGAGCTGGCCTCGCTCCGCTAAGCAGAGAGCAATTTAAAAATTGCTGGAAGGCTTCCATTGAAGGAAAAAAAAAAAGGTGTCAGTGAAAACTTGTTTAGCCAAGCGGGCTTCCCTGGCACAGGGAGTGGGGCTGGGCACTCCCCGCTCTGCCGTGGTCCTTACCCCATGCCAGGCGGGCAGGCACAGGCAAGGAGCAGAGAGGAGCTGGCAGCAGGCAGAGCTGTGGGATCAGCGTCGGAGGCTGTGCAGTTCCCTACAGGGGGATGGGGAATGGGGGACCTGCAGGCCAGTCTGCCTCTGCCACAAGTTGCAAGTGTTTTCTAGAGCTGAGCATCCCCCCAGCAGCAAAGATGGAGGAAGAGAAAGGCCCTTCCAAAGAACTTGCATCCCTAGAGCTTCTCCCTCTCCTGCCCACACACTGCCCATCCTGCCTGCACTATCCACCCACTCTGGTCCTGCCCACCTGCCTGACCCAACCGAGGGGGTCCCAGCACCACCATGAACTGCAGAACTCATTGCTGACCCAGTTGGGCCCCCAAAACCACACACCACCGCCCCAACGCCTGGTTGGAGGACAGATCCTTCCCTGGGGACAAGGTTCTGCACCCAGGGGTGACCCTTCATGGGGGAAGACACAAGGATGTCTCCAGCTCCCTCTCCATGCTGCTTCGTGTGGCTCAGAGCCAGCCCAGCCCTTCAGTCTGCTCAGGCCTGGACTGAAATCCTTCTAGTCGGTACGGACAGCAACTGGAGCGTTTCCTTCCATGCAGGACCCACTAGGATTTTTCTTTGCAGGTGGAGGGCGTCCTACCCGTTTCCACAGCCTCTCATGCTAGATACCACATCCCAGCAATGCTCCCACAGAAGGTGTTCAGGTGCCTTCTGAGGTTTGGAAAAGCACCAGTATTTTTGTAGCCCAATACATCCCTCCTATCCTGGGTTTTGTTCTGATAACGTCAGGTCATGCTTCATCCTCCTTCCCAAATCCACAGGTGTTTCACCAGGGAGGGCCTTGCCTCCTTGCTAAAAAATGCCACCTACTTTGCTGGGAAAAGCACCAGAAGCTTCACTGGAGCCCTCGCCTCCCTGCACCCCGTGCCCCAAGAGGTCTCCAAGCTTTGTTCTGTGACCCCCATTGACATGTGATGCTGTCAGAGAGGAGAGATTTCCTGAGACAGAGAAACTTATAGCATCTCCTGCCCGCCTGCCTGCATGAGCCTGGTTGGCACCTCCGCCCCAGGGCAGCAGTCCAAGCAGCCCAGGAGGATGGGCAGACCCCAAATCAGTCGAACAGATGGACTTGGATGCAAGCAGCCAAGAGGCCATGTAAATACATGTCATGTTTGGAGGACAGGGTTCCCATCAGTGAATATCTGGCTGGCTGGCTGTGCATGTTTTGTAGGCAGGGGAATGCTCAGCTGCTAATCCACATAATCCTGCTCTAGGCTGGATTCATTTTAAAAAATAAATAAGTGGCTGAGAGCAGTTTTTGGTCCATCTGACTCAAGAACTGGGCTCTGATGGGGAGAGGCAGAACCACAGGAGCCTTTTTTACATTGATTTTCACTGAATGTGCCACCTGGATCAAGGAATTAAAGGACTACAAGGCAAGAGTAACCTGCAAATCAGGTGAGGGCATCCCAGCCAGCACACAGGACGTAAAGATCTGATTAGCCACTTGCCTGTACTTTAACCCTTGTTTAGTGCACCATTTTCATATTCAAATCCAGTGCCCAGACATGCATACAAATTAAACAGGTTGCTGTACCTAATTTTTGAAATTTTGGTCAGAGGGCAGCGTGACGCTGGAATAAAACACCCAAACCATATCCTAGTGCAGGACAGAGAGCAGAAGGAAGACACTCCATCGGGTTGTTTTCTCCATGATTACAGTGGTACAGCCCTGGGGGCTCAGCAAATCTGCTCAGTGCTGGAATATCCCACGGGGACAGCAGGATCCTGATGATACGAATTGCTGATGATATGAAACTGGGAGGAGTGGCTGACACACTGAAGGGCTGTGCTGCCGTTCAGCGAGACCTGACCAGGCTGGAGAGTTGGGCAGAGAGGAACCTGATGAAGTTCAACAAGGGCAAGTGTAGGGTCCTGCACCTGGGGACGAATAACCCCATGCACCAGTACGGGCTGGGGGGTGACCTGCTGGAGAGCAGCCCGGCAGAGAAGGACCTGGGAGTCCTGGGGGACAACAAGTTGCCCCTGGGCCAGCAATGTGCCCTCGCAGCCAAGAAGGCCAATGCTACCTTGGGGTGCATGAGGAAGAGTGTGGCCAGCAGGTTGAGGGAGGTTCTCCTCCCCCTCTACCCTGCCCTAGTGAGGCCACATCTGGAGTGCTGGGTCCAGTTCTGGGCTCTCCAGTTCAAGACAGACAAGGAGCTACTGGAGAGAGTCCAGTGGAGGACAAGGAAGATGAGGAGGGGACTGGAGCATCTCCCTGATGAGGAAGGGCTGAGGGCACTGGATCTGTTCAGCCCGCAGAAGAGCAGACTGAGAGGGGATCTCATCAATGCTTATCAATACCTTAAGGGTGGAGGTCAAGGGGATGGGGCCAGACTCTTTTCAGTGGTGCCCAGCGACAGGTTAAGGGGCACCGGGCACAAACTGAAGCTCAGGAAGCTCCATCTGAACATGGGGGAGAACTTCTGTACTTTGAGGGTGGCCGAGCACTGGCACAGACTGCCCAGAGAGGCTGTGGAGTCTCCTTCTCTGGAGATATTCAAATCCCACCTGGATGCCATCCTGTGCAACTTGGTGTAGGTGACCCTGCTTTGGCAGGGGGGTTGGACTGGGGGGTCTCCGGAGGTCCCTTCCAAACCTGATGACTCTCTGATTTTGTGATCCCCATGAGCATGCAGAGAGAAGCCATCAGGTGGGTGCCAAGGAAAGGTATTCTCACCCTGGCAGCTGGAGAGCATCAAAAAGGCGCTGCAGTGACTGAGTTGGCTGCTTGCAGAGGTGTCTGCTCCGCTCAGCTGGGGCAGCACCCACTTTTGTATCGCATGGACCATGGTCTGGCTGGTGACACAGCTTTGGTCAACCTCTCCTCCACCCCAGAAAACCTCGTGGATGGCAGAACCTAGTCTAGCTGATCTGTCTTGCATTAAAGGAAATAGTGCATCACCTCCAAAGCAGCTTTTGCTTTGCTCCTAGGAGAAGGCAGCCGTGACCTTCAGTGGTGTTCCAGGAGGAACCAGGGCCTGAAGGGACTTGCACCCACCATGCATCGAGCACCTTCAGTTCAGAGCCAAGTTTCTGTGATGATCTCAGGGCCAGATTCACAACTGCAGCTGCTCTCAGCCAGTAGAGACACACACCCCAGCCTGCTGAAACTGGCAGGAGGCAGAAGCCAAAAGGCCCTTTGCAAAAATTCACCTGTGGTTGTCGCAGCCAGAGATAATCTGGCTGCTTTGCCTCATTTCTCCAGGTTCCCTGGTATGGTGCCGATGCCCACGTCCACCCATCCCCAGTGTGGGAAATGCCTGACCCAGATTCAGGTCTCATTAGCAAGTCAAGTTCCCCATGAAAAGCAGGTTCTTGATGCTGCGTCTGACCATGAGTAACTCCACATGGTTGCACAACACCTGCTTGTGCCATCTCGCTTCTCTTTCCATCCTGATGAAATCTGAAGCCTGGGCATCACCCTCGGTTGATGCTGGCAGGTCCCCATAGCACGTGGGTAATGCTGTACTCAAAACACCTGCAGGACTGGGGCCACAAGGTTTCCCAGGCCAGGAAAAGCTGTTTCCCAGGTGAAGTATCTTTGTCTTGTAAAGGAAGAGGACCTAACTCTCAATAGTTTTAGACCCCAGCTAGAAACAAAATTGGCAGACCTCACTTGGTCTTTGTTCGCAGGCTAACTTCTCACCAAAGCCCGCATATGAGCCTCAGAGCTGTTTTGCTGCAGGTTGATCGCTGGGCTGGGGCTGTCCTGCACCATGCAGGTGTGGGGGGTAGGAGATGCTGGAGAAGGACAAGGCAGTGTTGGGGTGTACATTGGTGTCTGGCACACGACAAAAGGTGTGTGGGGGGCTGAAGAACCTGCCCCACTGGGAGTTTCCTTAATCCTGGCCAAATAAAACCCCACAGGAATTAACCACATCCATGACAGAGGTGAGAACATCTGTGCTTGCTTTGGACAGCTCTGGCCACCCTGCAAAGTGAAGTCTCTGCAGGAGCAAGCTGTCCCAAGTCCAATGGGTGGTAGGCAGTGACAAAAGGTGTGTGGGGGGCTGAAGAACCTGCCCCACTGGGAGTTTCCTTAATCCTGGCCAAATAAAACCCCACAGGAATTAACCACATCCATGACAGAGGTGAGAACATCTGTGCTTGCTTTGGACAGCTCTGGCCACCCTGCAAAGTGAAGTCTCTGCAGGAGCAAGCTGTCCCAAGTCCAATGGGTGGTAGGCAGTGCCCGGGTGAGACTGGCAGGACGGGCAGCAGGGAGCGGCAGCCCCAAGGCCGTGCTAATGAACACAGTGCAGTGTTTGCTCCCCTCCTCCCTGCCAGTGTGCAGGGACATCTGCAAGCCCCAGGTTGTTGGTCGGATGCCTCCTGTTTGTTAGGCTGACATGGACTGCCAGGTCTACATCCCCTCATTAACGAAGCATTCACTGTATTGCCACCAGGTTCAACAATTTGCATCAATTACCCCCAGTAAGTCTGACAACCACAGGAAACTTGTGCACTGAGCCAGAAACATGCAGGCATGCACCGTGCTTACAGCCTTCAGTGCATCGACTAGGGTGATTGCAATGCATTGATATAGGGCTCTAAATGCCCCAAGCATGGCCATGCCCCACGAAGCATCCTGCATATCTCTTTAGACTCCTGTGGTCTAGGTCTTCTGAAGGTAGATGGAAGATATCATACATGCCCGTGGGGCCCTGGGTCACCTCTGAATGTATAAGAGACAACCAGGGTAATGGTCCAGTGTCACACAGGGAGGCATGGAGTGCAATACGCCCTGTGCTCGGATGCAGTGGGTGAAGGCAGGGTGTAGGAACTACCACGAGCACCCCTCTGAGGCCCCCCAAGCCCTTGCCAAACAGTGGCAAGTGAGGAAAGCTTGCAAGACACTCAAGGAAAAACATTTTTATTGGTCCGTCTTGTAGGTGAAGCTTGATGGAAGTGTCTTACTTAGGGTCTTGCAGCAGGTGAGTGGCTGAGCACAACATCTTCTTTCATTCTGTCTTTTCTGGACTGAGGCCTCATCATCACTGGGTGGGATCAGACCCCACGCCCATGGGAGCACAAAGCAATACTCCCATCTCATGCAGAACCACCTCACCACACAAGTATGGGTGTCCTAAGCCAACCGGCCTCAGCAGGCATTTCCCCATAACTAGCCTGTGCCCTCGAAAACATACATCATCTGACATGGAAGTGCTGGAGCAGATTCTCACTTCAGGGACCCCAAAAGGCTGCAGGAGCCTGTTCCTCCCCACTCACCACCAGGACCGGAGGAAGGCAATCCCCTTCGCATCAGGTGCCACCCAGCAGACAGGACACCTTGCAAAAGAAATCTATTTCCTTGCACAGCAGCACCTGTTGACTGCAAACCTTTCACTGCCTGGTGATATAGCTTCCTTTCTGCTTCGAATTAGGGATTAAAAAGTGAAAGTTTTAATGTAATGGAAGTCAGTGCATTGGCCTTGCAGGTTGTTCAAATTTTAAAAGGCAACAATAAATCTGCTGAGCTGAGAAGAGCTCTCAAAAAAAAGGGATAAATTTGTTTTCTTTTTATTATCTTCCAGGTGATTTTCAAGGCTCACTGGTATTTTATTTCTTGTTAATTGTTCTCACTTCTGTATTAAGAGCTCTGTCACCTCCCAGACCCTGAGCCAGGCACGAACGACTGGCAGGGCAATAGCAGCAAGGTGAGAGTTAATGCCATACCTGCCTTCCTCAGGGCAGGCTTACCCTGGTGCTGGGACAGATGCTTTTTCTTACCTTCTTCCTTTCCCCAGATCAAATCAAAATGTTCAAGGTCATGTATCCTTAAGAAGGGAGTTCGACATTTCACAGAAACACAGATTTTTCAAGCCCTTATCAGAGACCGATCTGAACCCTGACCTTTCCTCCTGCTGCAGAGCAGTGGAGGACTGCATAGCTCAACTCTTCCTTTCTTTGAGGGTTCATGGAGCTGAGCATGCCTGGGAAGACCTGAGCACCTCAAACCCTGCAGATTGTGGGTCTTCCTGCTGCCCAAGCCAAGCAGGGCTCAGCCTCGATGAAACCTAGAAAGCACTGAGCAGGATGGGTGCCCTGCTGTGGATGGCAGTCCCCTCGCAGGATGGTGCCGTCCTGTCTAAAATCTCCTCACCCTACCCTTTCCTCTTCCAATCCTGCACGTGGTGGTTCCCCATGAGCCAGAGAAGGGGACAGCTGGTGGGAAGAGACTCAGGCTCTGTTTGGGATCTCACCCAAAGTTTCTGAGCAGCAGGAGGTAGGAAAGCAAGCTGGGAAGGGAAAAGTGATGCTGAAGGCTGTAGTCATATCCTTCTCCCCCTAGGAATATCCCATTCATCTGGCACAGCTATTTACTACTCCCTGAGACCTGACAGCAGGAGGTGAAGCATAGTGTTCAGTAGCAAGCTGGCAAAGAACACAGACCACCAGATCCCAGAGAGCAGGTCCAGAACTGATCACCTCAACCCTGGAAAAAAGGGAGATCTGCAATGCAGAGAAGGCTACAAAGGAGGGAACAGCTTTGGGGGTGTGATGGGGAGGGCCAAAGTGCCTGGGGAGGAGAGTGTGTGGGGACTCACCATCTTCTTTAGGATCGGGGAGAGAATTAAAAGTCCACCAGAAACTGAAAAAATAGGTGACTTCAGAGTCTGCATCAGTCTGGGGTCAAAATTTGGAGTTTTCAGGACGAAACTGGCCTAAAAGGCACAAGAAGAAACAATCCCATGTGTGTGTGATTGCGCTCACGGCCTCATGTGGATCAGGAGCTCTGGACTTTAACATCCCTTATTCCAGCTGTCCGGATGGAGAAGTGATTGCTCACAGCGCTGCCCAAAACCAGCAGCTCCCACTGGAGTGCATTGAGGTAAAGTCTTCATCTTCCTGGAGTGGTTCATGTGAACCCCTGATAAGCAGTTAAATAACACCATGAAGAATTAATCACAATCCCAGAGATTTATAAGTGCTAAACTCACCGCAAGCACCAGGAGAAGCTGCCAGCAGCCCTGGTTTTTCAATCCCAGGGAGCCCCAAACAGCAGCACAGTACTAGAGAGTGTTATTGGAGATGACACAATTAGGCAGGAGCAAGCGACTCCAAGAGCACATGGCCTGTTTCCATCCCAAAATTCCTCTATAAAAACACCCTCCGTGCAGGAATCACCCAGGGAGGAGGGTGAGGTTGCACATGCTGTGGGAGGAGAAGAGCTGAGCACGCCAGAGCTGCGGGGCAGAGCCCTGCTCAGGTGTGCAGGCTGGGCAAGCGGCAGAGCTCCTGCGGGGGAAAGAGGGCTCTGATCTCCTTCAGAGGATGCTACCCACAGTCACCTGCATCTCTGGGCATTTGTCTCTGCAGGGTCCGCTCTGCTGCAGACAAAAGCCC
>NW_009606287.1:12000-13095 GCF_000690535.1 Cariama cristata | reverse complement strand
GAGCCCCAGGAAGCGGTGCCTGCAATATTATACACGAGCCAGGGCGGCGAGGACAACGCATTTCTATAAATACGAGCTGCAGATGCCTGGCCCGAATGGGAACTGGAGCAAGCCCTATAGCCGACAGGGGATTTTGTTGTTTCTGAAGGGCTGGGACAAGTACCCTCCTTCGGCAAGCAGCAGCTATGACTTAGGGTGTAGTTGTTCTTCCGTCTGTTTCTTTGAATCATCTTGTCCCCTCCTTTCCTCACCAGCATTAACTCTGGGGCTTTAGATCCCTGCTTTCTCTCCTCCCGATTGCTTCCTTCCTATCCTTTCACTGCTGCGGTGGGACTCAGCGGGGGCTTCTCGGCCATCTCTAGCAGCCTAACTCGGCGTCCTTCGGCGCCGTGGTCGATTACCTGTCTCCGACCCGGCAGGACGGGTGACGGGTCCTCCTCAGAGCCCCTGACAATCCTTCCCTTCGTACTGCCCAGAAATGAGGTGAATAACATACGGCCGGCAAGTGCATGGTGTGAGTCTTCAGACTTGTAGGCAGGGTATATATAAGCTAGTAATTTTATAACGTAGGGATGGAATAGTGCCTTTTAAAGGGATCCTCAGTGCTACCTCAACAATTACAACAGATGAAATAGAATTTTTTTCTTTTTTTCTTTTTGGAATACCTCTAAACAAGTATGTCTGGGACTGGACTGGGTCTTTTCCAAGAGAATGTTCTGCTTCAGAGGGCGATACTGCCAGGCGGCGAAAGCTGGTAGAGCGGTCTCCTCCCCGCGAGAGGGCTCAGGACCCCTCTGGTGGGGTGCCCGGAGGCTCGGCCAGTCGGGATGCTGCAAACGAAACGGCCTCCTCCCTTCTTCCCAAAGCGGGCCCTGGAGAAAGGAACGGGGAACTGGAGAGGGAGCGTGGGCTAGAGGCTAGCGTGGCCTGGCGCTAGGGACCGGGCAGGTCCGGGTGGGAACGACCCGCTCCCATCTCCCGTTCTTTGGCATCTCTGCAGGACGGGAGTGAGGGACTGCCGGTGTTGAAAGGAGTGGAAAGAATGCAACTCTCAACGGGAGTAACCAAGAGAGAGGCCGAGGGCTCCTTGTCCTG
>NW_009606287.1:8966-11958 GCF_000690535.1 Cariama cristata | reverse complement strand
TGGGGCAGCCTCCCCGCGCGTCCGTGGGACGGGGCGCCGGGTACCGCGCCTCTGCCTGGCACGGGTAGGTGAGAAAGAGAAGCCACGAGCAGTGTCGTGAATCTGCCTACGGCAGAGCAGGTGAACCGCTACGTGAGCACTTCTAGCTTGGCTTCCAAACGCATCTTTTTGCGGTCAGCCGCCTCCTCCGGCGTGCATGCCTGCCGCAGCTTTACACCTTTTTCCTGGCACTCGGCGCGTGCCCTGCCTCGGCAGGGACAGGTTTTATGTGTCCTGGGCTGCGAAGCAGGCTCTCAAGAGGAGGAATTGGCTTTCACTTAACCTTTGTATCTCCTGCAATTTGTCTTTAAAGGCACATCTCAAGCGTTCAATGCCACAGCGTGCTTTAGTATGTCCTGTTACTTGTCTGAAAACTGTGCTGGCTGTAGAAGTATAGCTTTGTTTGTTTTAAAGCACCCTCCCCTACCTGGTATTAATTTCCATGGAGTTGAAGAATTTGAAATTCTCCTGGTTTCTGTGATGGCTGCGCACTGAATTTGGAATATTACCCCTTCGATACAGAGTTTTAATGACATCAACAGTAAGCTCCTTCCGAGGTACCGAAATCCTTACAAACTGTCATGTCTTAAAGGAGAGGTAACTGCTGAATACTCTGCTGTGTCCTTCTACCTTTTTTTCATTCTTTTTCTTTTTTTCTTGTACGCTTGAATTGAGCACACTTCAAATCTTCATTAGGTGGTGTCGGACTGGTAGCAGCATTGCTTTGGCTTTGTTCCTAAGTACAAGTTAATGTAAGGGTGCCATTCCAGCTTTCCAAAGGAAAAACAAAACCAAAACAACCCGCAGCAGAATAACCTGACAGGCTAGTTACCAGGCTGCGGTTACGTGTTCAGGTGTATCGGACTTGTATGTTATCAGATAATTTGGCAGTACCGACTTCATTTGGACCAGGTATGAAAACACAACCACGTTTCTGTTTCGTAACCCAGAACACATCCAAGCCCACGGTAACTGAGCTGCCTGGGGCAGAACAGATGATACGTAGTCCGTCATAAACCTTGTTCCATAAAATGCTGAACATCTCGCGTCGGCAGGGTGAGCCTGTGCAGTCTGGTGCTTTGTACGGCGTGGCTGCGGAGTTCTTGTTCTGGGGCAACCCTTCCCCACGCCAGGCTTGCTGCCTTTTGGCACCGCAACTTCTGCTCCTCCTTGACCTTCATGTTGGGAAGTTTGGCAGTTTACCTGGAGAGCTTCCAGTGGGAAGATGTAGCGATGGGGTCGGGAGAAATCTCCTAGAAGGAAGGGGATGCATGTTAAGAGCTTCACTGGACTTGAGATGCATGAAAGGGCCTGTTAAACTTTGTCATGCCAGTAGGCTGTGGGAGATGAGAAATACTTCTGGGGGGCTACAGCTGCGCATCCGGGCTTGAAGGGGAGCTGGAACGGCTCGGAGAACACATACGGTGGCTGGCCTAACAAACTGCAGAGATGAGGCTGTAGAAAGATCGGGACTGTCTGCAAACGAGAGAACCAGCAAAAATACCGGCGTAACGGAGAGAAAGGGGTCAGAAGACGATAGGCTTGGAGGTAGGTAGGCTCGCCCCGCGAGGCTGAGAAGGAAAGCTGCTCCGGGCCAGGTGCTGCCTGAAAGACCCCAGAGGCTGGGAGCACAACAGCATCTCCTTGTTTGGTTCCGCCACTCCTCGGGGGAGCTACGTACCGGCTGGCTTTGAACATAAAAGGCCTTGTTTCACAGCGTTCAGACCTGTTGGATTTTTCCCTTGCTGTAGAAACTTAACCGATGGTTAACTTCTGGGGGCAACAAACAGGCAAAGTTTTCTGCGCTGCACAGTTAACGTGCTAGTCTGAATGTTATTGCTATCACTCATTACCATTCCTTAAATCAAAAACATTTTTAAAAGTTTTAAAACTTTTTTCCCAAAAGTCCTAGCAAAAAGGTAGCAAGAGAAAACAAGTGTTGCAAAGAGTTAATTATGGAAGGAAAATCTCTTCTGAGGCTTAACGGGAGGCTAATAATGAGTTTCCATTGCCTGGAGGTATGTTGGGATCAGAAGAAAGTAGGTAAGGTGCTGGAGAGGGGCTAAAGCTGGTTTTGTTCCTTCTGTGCTGCGGATGGCAGATGAGTAAGTCCCGTCCTCTTTGTACATCGCAGGTGACAGCACCTGCTCTGCGCCGGGGCCACGTAGATACCAAATGTTTCGGAGCAGAGGCTCTGTCTGAGTCTGTCTTTGTACAGCACAGCAGGGTCTCGGTCAAAGCAGGGTGCTGGCAAGTGCTGTGCAGTAACGTCCAAACAGTCAAAGCCGCCGTTACCACAGCTACACTTGCTTCAACTGCTTTTTTTTTAAAAAAAAAAAGGTACTTCAGCCGTACGTGATCTGAGCTGATTCATGCTGGAAATGAAATACTTTCCAGAAGACTTGCAGTGCCCAAGATAGAGGGGAGAAGGGATTTCCCTGGGAACAGCTTTTGAGTTTTGTATTTTATCTCATACGCTTGCCTTGAAAAGGAAGGCAAATGTGCTCTGTTTGCTTGTCTGCCAGGAGAAGTAACCGCGAAGTAGGGTACGTGATGGCTTTTGGAGGAACTGGAAGTAAGGCGTACTCTGTGTTCTGAGGGAGTCGGCTGTGGGAAGTTACCGTACCTACAAAAATCTCATCCATCCTAGTGTCTGTGATACAACAACTGTGGAGACACATCTTGCATTTCGAGCAAGCAGTCCGGTCCCTGCTTTTGGGTACAGAACCAGGATGAAGGCAAGTATAGAGAGCTCAAGAAGAGTTCATCGCCGAACCCAGAAGTTGCCAACGTCTTCAATGCTTATGTACATCAAGAAAATAAGGAGGCTCTGTTCTCTTGCTTGCCCCTTGGTTGTGAAGACTCTTTCTGCTGGAAACATGCATGCGGAGGTTTTAGACATGAAGTTACCTGGCGCGGCAGGCAGCCAGGGGTGGCAAATCCGGCACGGCCC
>NW_009606287.1:3255-8825 GCF_000690535.1 Cariama cristata | reverse complement strand
GAGGGACGGGCTGGGTGGGTGGGTGGGATGGCCGTTACTGACCTCCAAGGCACTTCTTCCTCCTCCGGCGAGAGCACCAGCAAGCCCAACTCTCCTGGCTCCCGT
The DNA here is from genome assembly GCF_000690535.1 of Cariama cristata. NCBI lineage: Eukaryota > Metazoa > Chordata > Aves > Cariamiformes > Cariamidae > Cariama > Cariama cristata. Next base: position 8,720 of record NW_009606287.1, on the reverse strand, counting down.
CCCAGCTCCACTTCGCTCCCTTCTTTCTTTTTTGGTGTCAGGTGTGATCTGGTCTTCATCTGGGGCTGGATGCAGCTCTCCCTTCTCCGGACGGCAAAAGTGGTTCTTGCTTGTGCTTCTTGGCAGCCTGGAGCCACGGTTGTGTTCTGCGTCCTCACGCGTGCTGCTGTAAGGCGCTGGGGTCCCGCGGCCGGAGTACGGGTAAGGGCTTAGATAGACGTAAGTGTAGTTGGCTTGTTGAGGGACCGTGTTTCCAGAAGAAGCAGATGAGGGAAGAGATTAAATGAGGTGAGCAGGGTGACGGGTCAGGTGCTTGGAGAAAGCCTCCCAGACTAGCTCCGGTCAGCCCCAAGATGGGCAGTTTGGACCACAGACAGATAGCTGACACGTATTAATTACAGCGTCACTAGGTGAAGGGCTCAGCTTACCCCGAAGGCACACGCAAAGCGAACCGTAGTAGTGGGATATTGCTCTTTGTCGTGGACCCCGTGCCCTCTTTGCCGGCGGCAGAAAGGTTAGGTTTTCACGCTGTTGCCCCAACTTTTGCGCCCGCCCCGATGGTGGCTGGCATCGCTGCATCGCTGCTCTTGCTTGGCTCTCGGCGGCTTTGACGGAGACGCTCCCACAGTCGATTGGTCAAACGAAGCAAAATGTCACGGGGGGGAACTATTTTGATCCCTTTCACTGGGGGGGCAGAGGGGAGGGAAGAAGGGGGCCATAGTAAATGTCAGAACAGACCTGAAGTTAAAAAGTGTTCCTCCAAGCTTGGGACAATGTTTGCTGGGCTCTGCCTCTCTCTTTGAGCTGGAGCGAATGTGGAAGGGGAGCTGCTGCGAACCGCTGTTTCTTCTCCTGCTAAAGGCACCCGATGGAACAGCTGGATCTGTGGAAGGACTGGAGGTGGGTCTGGGCAGCAGCCTTGGGGACTGGACACCGAGAGGCAGAATCATTCAGGAGGGATGCAGTGACTTCCAGTCTGAAATCCTAACGCTTCCTTCTCCCTCTGTGGCAGACGTGGTATCTCACAGAGTTTTTTTCCCGTTGATACAGGACATGACCAGTATCAGACTCTTTTCAGGTGTGAGGTCTTTAGCCCCAGGTTCAGTTATTGTAATGCAGGGGAGCTTTCTAGACAGTCCTAGGAGCTGGAGAGGCCTCTGCAAGCAAGCTCTTGGGTTTTCTCAAGTAGGTGTGAAATCCCAAATCCCATGCCTTGGAACACGTTTGAAAGAATACAAATGTCCAGTGGAAACCTGTCCGTTTTGCCGTGTCTTATTGCTTGCTTAATTGATGCTATGCAGGCGATTACAGAGTGATTTTATGAAAATTCTCTTTTTTTTTTATCCTGTGTATGATCTGTCTAGCCTGTGCTAGCATATTACAGTTACTTCTCGGATAACGTCAGGCTTGTGGTTTGCTGTCAGTGGCAAGTGCTCTTGCTGAGCCAATTTTTTGATCTGTTTAAATCGTTCAGATAAGTGGCATAACATCTCCCTGGAACGTTGTGAGAGCGAGATGAACTGTGCTCGGGGTTAGGAAAAGAAAGATTATATGTCTGTCTGTATCTCTCGGAAACAGTTGAATGTTTTCAGGCCATAATCTGCCACTGTAACTACCCAACTCTAACCTGCAATTATTAATTGGGAGCGGAGCCAGCAAATGCTGCAGAGTTGGAACTGATGTTCTGAGAGTTGTGGAAAACAAAGCTGGGGAGCGGAGCAGCGAAGGGAATTGGTTTGGGATAACTGCGTGTACAAGAAACGATGAGAGACAGAGGAAGACGGGGACGTGTATAATGGGCTCTGCGTTTCTCAGAGAGACCTAGTTAGGAAGATGTGAAATAAATAAGTCTTTGAGTCATTCCCTTTTCCATACTGGAAAGCCTCCTAAACATGTTGTCACAAACCGTCTGCATGCTGAAGATGTGCAATTTGATAAGGTATGATAGATTGTGTTATAAGTGTGACAATAATACGGGCATGTCTAAACACACAGCAAGTATTTTCCTTCTCCTCTGGAAAATGTTTACACATGAAAGCAGAGTTTAGGTTTTGTCCACCGAAGTAGTAGACGATGACCCCAAAAGCAGATGCCTCTAGGAAAGGTGATTGCTTGTAGTAAGTAAATGAATAGTTGGTTTGTGCAAACTGGTGGGGGGGAGGACGGACGCAGGGAGCCCGTTGGTATCTCTGCAAAAGCAACGTAATTTGCGAGTACACGGAGGTGAATGACTTGGCAAAACGCACGTCAGTGAGGGGCAAGGGCAGGCGGGAAGCAGCTGATGGCTCGTTCTCGACTCAAGGCGGCCAGTAGCCGAACGGGAACCCGCCAACGCTTCTCAGCGGGGCAGGGGAACCGAAGCACTGGGATATATTGCTTATGCCGCAGGAAAGGAAAAGATGGGGATGGCGAGCGGGGGGAGAGCTCTGGAGATGTGAGCTGACACTACAGCTTCCTCCGCCAGACCGAGAGTCGCAGGGCAGCGACGGCCGCTTGCTGAGAAAATTCGCTTGTCCTCTGCAGGAGGTGATGCCCCGCGCTCCGGGCCGTTCCCCCGTCACCGGCTGCACCTCGTGCCGGCTCCCATCTTCGGCACAGACAGAGGTGGCTGGGAAAGCATCGCCCTGCCCCAGCGCCCTTGCTGGGAAACAAGGAGCTGCTGCGGGAGCGCTCAGGGCTGCGGCGCAGGTGGGAACGCGAGAAGCCTAATGCTGGCTTACAGCCCATGGCATTTCTTCTTAACCACTCTTCCTCCTTGTATTTTCTTTCCCCACCCCAAAGCATGGGAATGTAGTAATTGCATGTTGACCCAGTTTCCAAAATCACTGTAGCATAGACTTTGAGGAGGGGCGGAGGCGGGGGGGAACCACTTTGGAATGAAACCCAGCCGTTAGCGCGTACCGGTGGGGCAGGGAGGTCAGCAGGCTCGTAGAGGTATGCGCTAACAGGCTTGTAGAACAACTGTTATCCTGCACGTTTTTATGGAAAATAAAGTAATTGCCTTTACGTTTTTTGATATTTGATCTGTGATACGCACACCGTATAAGACTGAGTTCAGGTTGACTTCAGACGAAGCACTCTAAGCATAGATGCTTGTGTAAAGTGCCTGGATTTTCAAAACTTGGCTGGAGATTTCATGGCAGCCTTTCTTGTGGTTATTTCTGGCACCTCTGGCTGCCAGTTGGAACGCGGGGCTATAGATACGTGTGGAAGCGGAAAGGAACGGGTGTGAGCGCTTGTGTGGAGTGGGAGCCTTTAATAGAAACAGGCTTGGCTTACGATGGGTTTTGGAAATGCGCAAAGACTTGGGGAGCAGATGTAAGTATGAAACCCAAACCAATTTCCTCATTCTGGCTATTAATACAAGAGGGGGAAAAAAAGTCCTTTGAAGTGATTTCAAACAACAATTAATATCCCTTGGAATCTCCACATCAACGCAGTAAGAAGTCTTGACGTGAGAAGGAAGTTGGAATTTAACCTCACAAAATGAGATAGGCAGCAAAGTAGAAAGAAAAGACCAAAAGACGTTGTCCTGAGCGATGGGAATACGGTTTCCCTCGACTTCTGCTGCATCGGTGTGCTCGCCATCTCGGATGCCACCCTGGATCAGCAGGCTGCCCTGCCTTGACCCAAGTGACAGTCCCTGGTCCTTTTGGGCAGGGAATTGTGAAATATTCCTAGAGGGGCACCGGGAAGCCGCTGCGCCCCGACAGGAGAGGTCAGTCAGAAATCCCTTGATGGTTTGTGTCTGGGGCCCCTTTGCACACAAGCGCCGTTCCCCTCCCTTCCCAGCTGAACCCAGCCATCGGCTCACGACCTGGCCTTGTCCTTGCTCTCCTCCCCGTACCGGTGTTTTACCCTGGCGTCAGCTTTGTCCATCGGATTGTGTCAGGGAGGGCGTCCCAGAAGCGGCTGCTCCGCGTGGGGACTTTGTGGCTGCTTTTGTACACTTGGAATCACAGTGGGACCTTCCAGGATCTCCCCGTAATATAAGTGTTCATACACCTCAGGGGGAAAGGGTTGAGCTAACGGTACTTCTGGTGGCACCAGGAATAGATGCGCAGTGGGCCTAGGAATACCGCCGGTGCTTGGACACATATTACACCGTCCCTGCTGCAGCAGAGAAACAAAGGATGTTCATGCCCTGGGCTGCATTTTCTCCACCAAAAGCAAGGCTGAAAATGAAGACAAAATCACGCCCCAGAAGGCAGCTCTTTGCTGCTCCACTGCAGATAACAGCTTTGTAAGAACGTGCTCTGGTCTCGGAGGAAGACCTGGTCGGTGCCTTGAGGATGTCCTCTCCCTTGGTGGGGAAGGATGGGACCGTGAGCTTGGGGGGGGAAACGCAGGTGAAAAGCTCAAGGCTCTCAGAGGTGGAGGTGTTTGTATTCGTAAAATGATATCTGAGATTCTCCAAAGGACATATTTTATTCTGGTGCTGTGTAAGCATTAAATGAAAGCTTGCCCTTTGACAGCATCACTGTTTTCTTAAAATGCTCCACCAGAACACCCTGTCCCTTCGTATCTGTCAATACGCTGTCAGGCCCCCAGTCCTGTAAAGCACACACAACAGCATATTGTCTCAACGCAGTCGTCTCCTGTCGCTACATAAACGTTGAGGCGAAGCCCGGGTTTGTTAGTTTTTAAGGCAGACGACACTGTTTCCGCACATTTTTACTTTATGCAGTGCCTTAATTTCCATTACTCTTAGAGTGATATGTTTTGAATTTATTTTGCTTGCTGGCAGCCCGCAGAAGCCGAGGCCAGTCGCATCCCGCGTCTCTCTCGTACGTGGCAGCCCGGTCCCCTAAGTCGTTCTCGCAGCCTGGTGTTTCTGGGGGGCTTCAGAGCAAGGCTCCGCTGCCTGCAGAGCTCCAGGCAGCCCTCGCCCCCCGACTTCTGCCCAACAAACGCCTCCTGCCTCGTCATGGAGAGGGGACGGGGGTCTGTGCCGACGCGGGCTGTTTGCTGCAGCCTGCCCCAGGGACGGCTGCTGGAGGCACTGACGGGGGTGGTTTGAGCACCAGGTCTTGCGGGAGGAGCTGCCCTCGGTGCAGGTCCTCTGCCCTCCCTGGTGTGGCCGAGTGCACGGCTCGGCTACGGCTGAACGTTGGGAAGAACGGTCGGAACATCTGAACAGGTTGGCCGGGGAAGGTTTCCATCCGTAAAGGTATCCATCCAAAGGTCTTCAGATGGAGTGCGTTGCCTTTGGGCGATTTCAGCTCGGGGTGCTTCTCCCTTCCTTTGCGATGAATCCCTAAAGCCCAGGGCTACGTGCCGGGGGCTACTCCGTGCCTGCCCGAGCTGGCAGAAGCTGCCGTAGCAGAAGGCTACTGAGCTGGGACGGGCGTTGAAAGCGCCGCAGCTCTCGGCGATGCTTTTCCCTCCTAGCCCCAGGGCTTTCGAGCGGCCATCGCGCAGGCACCGCTGTGTTCTGCTTCCCCTTCCTCGTTCCTGCCTGCCTT
>NW_009606287.1:0-3229 GCF_000690535.1 Cariama cristata | reverse complement strand
CGCACGGCGGCTCCCTCGCCAAATGCGTGATCAGAGAGGGCAGCTCTCGGCGGTCGGTTTTTCTCAGGATCTTCCTATTGCAGAAATAGTCCCCTAGCCCCCCAAACTTTTTGTCGGAACGCTGTCTGCACCCGTGGCAAAGGTGTGGCGGCTGCTGGGGCGCAGCCTTGGCTCCCCCGAGAGAGAGAGGGCAACGCCGGCGCTAACCACCGCGGTGAGCGGCTCCGCCGTGGTTGTGCCGAACCTCCCAGTGAAAAAGAGCAAATGCGTTTTATGTGGGGTTTCTTTTTTTCTGCGCGTGGGGCTTGTTTTGGCGTGGACAACACATTTGTCCAGTTTCACTTTCACTCTGCTTTTTTTTTTTTTTTCCCCCTCTCCTAGGACACTTTGCTCTTCAGATTGTCCTAAAGGGGCAAAGACCTTCTGGAGTTACACGTGCTCCTGGGGAATTGTTGTTTGCTTTAAAATAGTCTGTTTCTGTTGGAATTACCAAACAAATACTTTTAAAATCATTATGTCCTCGAAGCTTTATTTATAGAGCACAAATTTCTGACTAAGTATGACCCGCCAATGCTTGTTTTTAAATGTTTTGGTTAGGGTATGTTTATATAAAAGAGCAGAGAAAGAGCAAGAGATGTGAAAATCCAAAGTAGCGAATGATAATGCTGCTGTTTAATTATTTGAAAAGAAAAGCAAGCTTTTTTTGGTGACCTAGAATAGTCAATGGGGTAATAAACTGAAGCCCTTCCCAAAGGAAAAAAAACCAAACAAACAACAACAAACCAAAAAACCAAACCACCCAACCAACAAAAGAAAACCAACAAAAACCCAACCCAACCTTTGGTATTTAGCATTATAAATTGCGTCCTGCATAAAAACGACCTGGCGTTTAGAAATGAAATGACAGAAGGGACAATGCGATTGAGTTACTTCATTGCAAGCACCGGCTGCTCCTGTGCAGCCGCCTTCTCCCTACCAAAAGGCAGCCCCCCCCCGGGGGGCCGAATGGGCATCACTTGAAAACCTCATCAATGGAAACACTTGTTCGCTGGGAATAGAGAGTCTGTATCATTACAACAGGAAAATGGTTAAAAGCAAACTGCTGAGATGAACTGAGTGAGGAGAAGAAGAAGAAACATTTAGATGAGGGTATGTTGCGTGAATTGGCTAAGTAAGGGAAAAACCGTGTTCCAGGAGCAATAACGTAACCAGTACTGGAAATCAATCAGTGGTTAATTGTCTGGAGCTAAGCAATACAGACCTCCATGGACTTTACTATGTAGTGTCCTGTAGTGATATTTTTCTAGCTCTTTTCCAAATATCTACGACAAGACATCACCTGAGAAGGATGCCGAGGTGTATATACGGTGGGATTAGGTAGAGAAGGTGGTAATTTATCAGCAGAGTGCCTGTGCTACTGATGCTGCCTTTAGGGTAAGAGCGAGCCACTCCTATCTTGACCCCATGGCTGTTGCGATGGCAAGCGTGTTTATCAAAGGCATTTCCTATAAATATTCACCTGGCGGCTTCTCCCACCAAAACAGTTTTGTTCTGTTTCATCAGATTCGGCCGTAAGCAAGGCCTTTCAGATCCCGTGGCGTAGTTCTGGCCGTGCTCGCCTTGGGAAGAGAGCATTCCCCAGCAGGAGGGATTTATCGAGGAAGTCGCTCTTTACTGCGGTGTGCCGTACTTTGGATTTCCTACTGCCGCCATCGGGCATCTCCAAACCTCTGTGGAGGTGTCCGCAGAACACTCCATCTTGATGGAGGCTGTCAGACACAGGGCACCTTTGGAGACGACTGTAATATCTGATCTTGGATGTTACCAGCGGGAAAGCTGTTGGGTTTGAATCCCTTAGCTAAGCCTACAGCGACCCTCCTCTCTTGTAAGCAATTGCATTGGAAGGAAAGTTCTGTTTCGGAGTCACCTTACCGTGTTCCACCTTTCGGGGGCTTGGCATCCGGGCGGAGTTATGTATCCAGCTGGGATTTCTTGTCATCAGGAGAAGATGTAGTCTGGGGTGAAGAGGATGGCAGTGACCTGCTGTTCAAGCTACTCCCGCCTGCAGAACACTCGGTGCTCACGACCAGATGCTGCCAGTGTGGGAGAGGCAAGGGTTCCATTTTAGAGAAGCAGGCAGAGTTTGTTTTCCCGATGCACGTTGCCTCCTAACCCCGATGCCTACCACCGCTGCTTGTTGGAAGGCATCTTCAACCAGAGGGTCAGAAGGTTTGTTGAGGGAGCTGCTGATTTTTGACAGTAAGTTGTGTCTATGCCAGTCGTGTTGGGGTGGGCTTGGCCTTACACTGAGAGCGGGTGAGATTCCTCCATGTCCTTCCCGTCAGCGATAAAATATCAGAAGCTTTCCTGAGCTAGTGCACAGTGAGAAGCATTTTGATGAAGACGATAGCTAATACTTTGTAAGGACTTGGCGCTCAGAAGAATCGGTCTGGACCACAGTACAGGTGCTATACAAAAGGACTGGAGGGCACGTTGGCCCACGCCTCTGAGCTTGCTTTTTTTTGGCCCAGGATGCCAGCAGCTGAGGAATGAGGAAGAGAAAGAAACTCAGCTAAATGACAGCCGGGTGAGAAACCGGGAAAAGAATAAATCCTCCTGACGTCAGTCCTGCTCCTTGCATTAGCAGCCCACCCCTATGTGTCCCAGAGCAGAGAAGGGCTCCCAGTTCTGTGTCCCGGTTTCATGTAGATGCCATCAGCCTTGGGCTAAAGGGGCTTGACGTGAGCCCTCTGATTTTTTTCTCCTGTCTGAGATGAGAAAAAGCCCCCACGTCCCTTCTGACCTGCTTTCTGCGGGAGCTCGCTTGGAAGCGGCGAAGGGGCAATGCCTCGGAAAGCAGAGCGGGGCTGCTCCCTTCTGCGGTAGCCCTCTCCTCCTCCGCTGGTCCTCGGGGGGGTCAGTGGTGGATGCTGCAGGATCCCAGCAGCTGTAGGCGGCGGAAGCGTGTGTTTCAGCATCCTATGCTCCGGTGGGTTTTGTGGGTGTAGAAACAAACACGCTTTCTTTACTTTAACAAAGCCCTGCGTTTTTGGCTCTTTGACCAAAGATTGGTTTGGCTTCGTGCCCTCTAGCAGGGAGCGGGACACAACGTCAGGCGTCTGACATCGGCTTTCTCCGCGGCTCCCCGAAAGCCCAGCTCGCTCGCTGCAAAGGGGACACCGGCCGCTCGCCCCTCTCGGGGGGCTGCAGCTCTCCCGGGGGGGAGGTG
>NW_009606286.1:11230-11646 GCF_000690535.1 Cariama cristata | reverse complement strand
AGCATCTGCCACCCGCTTTAAGCTCCGGCACAGCCTTAAACGGTGACACCCGCATAATCTAGTTCTCCCTCTCTTAGCTGTGTCCGCTATATACAGTTCAAAGGGGTTAAAATAGGTTAGTTTTTTATCACCAGCATAGTAATATCACTTCTGAAAACAATCCTTCCCCCTGCTCCCCATACTGTGGCACTACTTTCCTCTCTTTTGCCTATGTCAGAAAAGCAGAGTAAAAATGACACTGGTCTATTTGAAGTTGCATGTTCTACCTTCAGCAGATACGTTAGGGGATTTGTATTTAAACTTCAGTGGGAATAATGGGAGAGGAAAAGCCCACCACATGTCCCTGTGGACTGTACGATAACCCAAGAGGGCCAGCAAGGGCTTGGGACCGGCAGATGTGTCGCCAGCAATCTCAC
>NW_009606286.1:0-11199 GCF_000690535.1 Cariama cristata | reverse complement strand
TGCCCCCAGCAATCTCCCCCCCACAACCCCCCAGCGCAGCGGCAGCCGTGCTCCAGCTCACCGCTTCTCATCTTTTGTTAGGTCAGCTCCCACCCTCCTAAGGGTTTCCTTACTACATACCCTGTTTGCTTAGCATTTACATTACTGCTGGAAAAAATGAAGTAAGGTTTTTTGTGGTTCAAAAGAACACCCGTGATTCCCCTGCACACTACCCCATAGCTTTGGCCTTCTCCCCCGTAGCTGTCACGAGATCATCTCCAAGCGAATGGAGAGAGATTAACAAAAAATAAAGATTCCACATACAAAAGGAAAGGGTTTTTCTCAGAGGCAGATCACATATCATAATTCTCTGCCCAGGAGACAAATCCCTCTGGAGGCACACGACACTCCAGGAGAGCAGAGGGCAACAAGAAGCTCCAGCACTGTTACAGCCGGCCTTTGGCTCCCTCTGCATTGCTTTTCCCATTGCCATCCTCCATGCCCACAGTGCTCTCCTCTCTGGCAGCCATCCGAGAAGGGCTCCACTCCTTCCAGTACCTTTCATGAGGGATAGGGGACAAGCTGAGACACGGCTGGTGTGCTCTGTGCCCGAGGTGGCTGCTGGCTAATGGGGCATGGTGGCCCTCTCCTTCCTATATAGCACGCAGCGATGAGCTCTGCTGAGCAAGGGAGCGCGGCTGGGAGGTGGCGGCGAAGGGCTGGCCTCCAGGAGCCCGTGGAAGGGGAAGCCGGCTCCCTGCCAGAGCCTGGGCTGCATTTGCTGGAAATCGACATAAGGACTGATCCGAAGGACGGGGAGATGGGCAGAAGATGGATTAAGCAGCGTCAGTAATTACACTTGTTGGAGAGCAGAGGCTTAAGTGAGACTGAGGGTGTTTGTGAGAAGGAGCAGAATGGCTCAAGGAGAGAAATCAATGCCAAAAATCTTGCAAACTCACACTGTAGACAGTAGAAGGGCTGAGGAAACAAGAGAACAGACACTGGGTGAAGGTAAAACTGCACCGCTACACTGACACAGATAGAGCTGTCTTGATTTTACGCCACTCTACGGTAAAATACATTTTAGAAAAAAGAGGGGAAAAAAGACCAGATGTGAGATGTGAAAAAAAGAAATCCACTCGGAGCCGTATCCAACGCCAAAACATTCATGTAGGCACAGGATCAAATCCAGCTCCTGCTGGGGTCAACAAAGATTTCCATTAACTGCAAGGTACACGCATCAGGCCCTCCGCTTCGTTTCCTTTTCACCAGGCCAAACGCCGTCAGCCGCAGTGTGGGTTGAGAAACCTGGCCACTGGCTGCCTTCTGCTAACCCCACAGCCAGCTGTCAGGCTGCAAGGAGAAACATAAGCCACTGGCAGCATGCACATGAATCACAAGGGAACAGGGCGGCCCCGGCCCCAACTCATTCTTTGCATTCTGTGTATTCCCTTCGGAGGATTCAAACATCTCTCCACACAGGGCTTTTACGCACCTTTTTTGCTCCCAGACATCACTAGCCATTGGCGAAGAAATAAACCAGAAAAAGTAAAGGTGAAAGGCTACAAGGGGAAAATGTGATTTTACAATTAACTCTAACAATTTTGTAATTAATGTTACAGCTGCTATATTAAAATGAGGTTTCAGTGGTCAGCTGTGGTTCTGGACAGATCTGATGGAAAACCAAAGTCAGGCCACAAACCACAAAGCAGACTGAGGCGACTGCAGGATCCTAAATTTGTGGGTCCATAGAGAAAAATGGGGAGGGGGGTGCTTCCCAGCTAGTTCCTACAGTGGGCTACCCAAACCAGACAGCTGTGCGGTCAACATGTTCCCCATTATTTCCTCAATCTCACACTGGTAGAAGGCAGCTAGCTTTCCAACAGATTTCAAGATTTTGCTAGAAGGAAGGCCACTTTTGAGCTCAGATGCTCAACAGGAAAAATCCCTGTTTGATGGTAAACAGATATTTGGATGCGTTCATATACAGACTTCATCTCGCTCTGTGCTCTGTAGGCAATGTAAAAGGCTTTCCCCATTTTACCCTCCCGCCTGGCTGGACTCCACCAGCATTGGCAGAGGCTTGCGTTCTTGCTGTACTACAGGGTTGTCCAGCAACATTTTTCATTCAGAAAGCTCCTCGTTGCCAAGATGTATTTATCATCCAAGTGAAGATTGCACAAAAGGTTACAATAAGTAAGACTTTTTCCCAAGAACATTGTGTCTGAAGGAGACAATAGGTCCTCCAAGATTTGGCAAGGGTAATTAATTGCTAACAACAACAAAAATTAATTACTTGCTTTCCATTCACAAAGAAGGATGGGCGACAGATGCAGGAAGCAGATACAGGTTCCCTGCAGAAGGTAAAAACTAAAGCTCATGCCAGAGGAGATGATCCAGAATTGATTATGAACCTCTGTGCGATAGCCCAGCACTGTAGGAATTTTCATTCATGATTTTAAACATGCAAAACCTAAGAAATGCAGGAAACAATGTGTACAATATGCTGTCAGGATTGCTGCAGCCCCACAGAACAGAGAAAATTATTTTGTAATATTCTCTGTCTGTAATTATTCTCTAGTTGGATGCTTCATCCAATTTTCTGCTCCACTTTTGTTTTGCCTGTTTTCAGGTTGCTAACACCAGGGACTAAATTCTGTCCACAAATTCCCATGCCTAACTATAACCCTGATTAAATATTCTAGCCCCATAATGAAGAAGCTATCCTGAGAATCATTAGCACTCTTCAGTTTTAGTGTATCAAAAAAGCAGGAGAAAATCAGCACTGGCAGAAACCTACTGAGTGCCCATTCGTTTGCCGCAGGATCACTTCATCCATTCATAAACCACATAACCCGTTCAGAAACTAGTGAAGATCTTCCCCGTGGCTAGTTAAGAGTTTTCTGCCCCTCACTGCTCCCATTACAAAGCTCCTCCAAAGCTATACTGCTTTGGTGGTGACAAACCTCCCTCCCACTTTCAGCCTAAATTACGCAGAGTCAGTTTATTCCCTCTGCCTTTAGTTTCAATTGCCTTTTACCTTCAGGAGCTCTGCTGTTATCTACAGAGCACAAGCCCCCTTCATCTTAAGGGATGCTTGCAGCTTGGCCTCCTGGGCTGAACAAACCACATTCTTTCAGTCTTCTCTTGTAAAACAGGCTCTTCATTCTCTTTACCGCTGTAGCAGCCCAGCTCTGTATCAAGAAAGATCAGACTGGGACATGGTTTTGATAAGAGCTGCGCACATCGTTCTCGATGACGTGCAAACAGTGGTGAAAAAGTTATCCTTGTGGTAAAGTCATTCCTCTTCTTTGCTGATTTCAGCAGAGGAAGTTTGAGTTTGGGGCTTTAAGCCTGGCTTTTAGTCCTTGCTTACAGCATTGCTACCCTTTGTGCTCCTGAACTTATTTTCAGTTCTGGTAACATTCTGGCCCTTCAGGTCATCCACTGTTTTGGTCAGATGCTCCAGCCTTGCTTTGCACTGACTATGCATTCCCACTGCACGTTGTCAGACTGCTTCTTTTCTTTTTTTTTTTTAATAGCAGACTTATTAATGGAAAAAGTAAGCAGAAAAGACACCCTGTAGTACATAAAGTTGGGGCAGACAGAAAAAGAATATGGATAGGTGATGAAATGTAAGGCTCGCTAAGTTAAATCACATCAACACATGGAAAAAAAAATAACTGACTGTAAATTAGGAATGGGGAATTACAGGTGAGGAACAACTTTAACCAGAAGTTTTTTATGTAATGTTTTCAAGGGAGTATGCCCAAACCATAGAGGGAGGATTTTGGAAATGATACAATGATCTGGTAAACATCCTATCAGAAGAAAAATAAATAAAAATAAAGTGAACGTGACATTTGCTGCTACACCACCACTCATTCTGCTTGCCTTCAAACTCTTTCAGTCTTTATTTAGGCAGTCACCTACAGAAGGTAGGTGTATTTACTATTCTGTGTTTGAGCAGCATCCAGTACAATGGGGTCCTGCTATTGTTGTGTTTACAGCATTATGACAAGTTATTATGAATTTAAAGTAAGGTAATTAGGTCTAGCCCAAAACATTCAAGTTGCAGCAGCAGGCAAAAATATGTTGGAGGGCTCAAGTGTCAATTCTTCTGGGTCCCAGGATAGAAACCCTCGTACCGCTACCACCACAAACCAACCCTGAAATAAGATTACCTTAATCGTCTAAGCCATGGGACATGGCACATTTCGTATAGCTATGGAAGGAACGAGGCAAAATAAAACAAAAGTAACTAGAGATTGAGAAGTATTGTTTGATGATCAAGACTGTAACTGTTCAAAATGTTTCCAGCATCTTTTCAGACTTAAAACAGCTCTGGATGATTAGAAACCAAACAAATGAACTAGACAAATGAAACCAACATTTGAAATTTATCACATTAGTTTTTGTATTTTACTAGCCCTAGAACTAATACAACTATCACAAAAAATCAAAATAAAAAGGCCATCGTGCCACTTCTCTACTGTTTCTTCCCAGCTGCCTTTCCTTAAGTTCACGAGTAATCAAAGCTATTTAAGTTCTTCCAAGAGAAGAAAAAATACCCTATAGTCTTAGCAGCAGGGTACTTGTAAAGAACAACTACCGTAACACCTTCACCAACTTGGAAAGGGCAAGAGAGAAAAAACCTAGAGCTGAGAACAGTAACTGGAAATATGACACAGCTCCTTAGCAGGTGTCTCAAAAGGCACCAGTTACATCAAAATACTTATTAACACTAAGCAATTTATATCAAGCAGCATCATATAACTTCTTTTTTGGGTTTTTTTTTTTTTGTTCTTTTAACCGTATAGTACATTCCCTCACCGCAGCTCCTTGTAGGACACACTGGGTTTGGTCATGGGTGTTTCACAGAGGACGCCTGCCATTTCACACTGCAGTCCTTGTGTTCCACGCGTTGTTCAAATATGCCTCTTTGCATGAAAAGGCTGTAAGCCAATCCAGGGTCCCAAAGTTAAGACATTTGGAAATAAACCAAGCATGGCTGCTCAACATATTTCCAAACAAATGCTTGTAAAATGAAGGGAATATTTATAACAAAGCATCGCCAGACAAAGAGCGTGTATGTAAAGACTTCAAGAAGCTCTGATGAACTATTCAAGAGATGCAATCTGTTTAAAGAAAACAACACACATGCGCTGCAATGTCAGTTTTCAAATCCAATCAGACAATTCCTGTTGATGTCCCAGGGAGCACATGTGCACGTACAGACACACATGTAGATATGATATAATGTGTGCATGTCTGTGTATGTGATTTTGTTGTAATTAATCTAATTTCAAGTAAGCCTGTGAGCTCTTTGAAAGCAACACATTAAACAAAGACACAGCACCTTCTTTCCTGAAGAAATAAGGCTCTGATTCGTGTCACCAGTCAGACAAGACAAGTAATTTCATTATATATAAATACATATTTATATATACATTTATTATAGCATTTCTGAAAGAACATTAGGCACTCTGGAAAGGGTTTGGAAAGGAGAAAGCCTGGAGGAAGCTGGAAGAGGCCTGCCCCAGGCAACAAACCTGCACTCTGCGTGAAGCGCAAGTGTTATGGAAGAACAGTTACAAACAAGCCAGGAAAGAGAGGCCATAGCATTAACAACAACAATGGAAAGGGAGTGAAAATAACCAAAAGTGATGTGAATACTCACTTTTTTTTCCCCCTTTCTTCCAAGTAGGCTGGGAAGCAAGAACAGAGTTGAGCTGCTCTGTCCCAACCATGACACAGGCATGAGAGCAAGGGGAGCAGAGCACAGGGAGCCCCGTCACGGAGGCAGCTCAACAGACAGATGTGAGGAACAGGGACAAAGAGCCTGTCCTCCCTGTCCCCCTCAGCCCTGGAAAAAGCCCACCTGTGGCTGAAGAGCTGACGGCAGTAGCCTGGTTTCCCTAGGTATTTGGTGGAGAGCGCAACACTGTTAGCACCCAAGACAGGGGATGACTTGCTGCCTGCCTCAGAGGCTCTAACACCCCTTTTCTGAAGGCACCCACTGTTTCCCCCAACTTTTGAAGAAGCACAGGCTCCTGATTTAGCAATTGAACTTGGCCAACAGTAATAGGCAGCAGTAATATTTCCCCGAGTACAGAAAGTCCCCATTCCGGAAAACACACATTTTGCTTCAGATCCCACATCAGAACAGAGGTGTAAGGAGTGAGCACACAGCGTGCAATTTTGAACACATGTAGTACTCCAGGGCTATCTATATACCAAAACTGACAGGCCAGGTTTGCATTAACGGTAAAATAAAGGAGAGGGTAAAGTGTGTATTTGTAGGTCTTCGCTGCTCGAGGTCTCTCCTAGCTGCACAAAATCCTTTCTACTTTGACAGCCCCCAAAGCCTTGTGCACTGCGCTGAGCCCTACACAAACACAAGGGAAGAATCCTCTTCTAAAAAGGATTCCTAATTTAAAACAGAACAAACAATTGTATATACAGCCATAACTATTCCTCATTACTCTTTAAGCCTGCTCATTGGAGAGCTATTTAAACTATTTAGAGTTCAGTCTAACCAAATGACCCATGGCGGGTGCATCTACAGACAGAAATTTGTACAAATCTCTCCTAATCTTTCCTCAGCACTGGAGCAGAGGGAACTCAAACCAGGAGCACTATTATGTGCTAATTCAGAAATCTTGTACTGAGGCAAATCATGTTATATAAACAGCATTTACGAGTTACTGCACTGGCAGCTTTACGTTACAGAGCAGCATGGAAGAGCTTTGCTTACTTCATGCATATGGGAATGCACATGCACCCATGGGCAAGCGTGCCCATGGCTCCTTTCCCAAGGTGCTGTTTTACTTCCCTGAAATCCCCTCACTTCGCTTCCAGGAATAGGGAACTTCCCACCCTCTGGACACAGGCCCTAGCAGGTTGAGCCTCAGCTCCAGTTCACTTCTGTCCCCCCTGACGGGCACCCACTGCAGTGACCGGTACTCTGTCACGCAGTGCCTCAGCCGTATGCCTGCAATTAACCAGGGAGGCTTCGGAGTTTCTCCTGCTCCCACAAGTCAAGCCAAGGCAAGCCAAGTTCATCGATGCTTCTACTATTGCAACGGTAACATAACATCCCACAATACCTTTTGAACTCTGAAAAAAGGAAACAGAGGGAAATTACAAAACAAATTCAAGTATAAGCAAATGAGTTGTCCCAAACCAAGAAGCATCACCATCTGCCTGTAATGGTCACTGAAAACCCCTTCCAGGCTCCTGTTCACATTTTTTAATAACCAGAGGTGTTACCAAACACGCCATCCCCCTTTCATAAGCAAGCCCAACACCGGGTGAGCTCTGAGGCTTACAAGGGTAACTCGAAGGACAAGAGTTGCCCATCTGGTACTCCTTTCTACACAAATCCTTTCTACACAGCAGAAGTCCAAGCTAGTGGAGAGCTTGCTACCAAGCCTCTGTATTTTGCTTCAAGTTGCTAAAGCCTTGAATGCAACACCTCCCATCTCCCTGTCTTCTACTTTCTTTAGCCTAACAGTAAAGCAGTTGAGTTGATGCAAAGAGCAGTGAATTCTTTCAGCAACATCACCGAGTAGCAGGGTTTGCCAAAAGCTATTAGCAGACAGTATCAGGTATTACAGCCTTTGTAACTAGGAGGAAGATACGCATGCGGCAAGTATCTTTAAATACTCAGTCACCATATGGTTTGAAACCTTCCTCTGGATTGGTATGATTTACATCCAGAAAGCAATAATGGATCCAGAAACTCAATTTAAAGACAGAACTCGGCTTGAAAAGGCAAGAAGAGGAAATGTTTTCCTATCACTTCTGCATAAGGTGTACTGAAATCATTAGGAGAGCAGGAGAGGTGCTGTGCATTTCACCCACGCAATCAGAAAGCTCTCCCACCCCAGAGAACAGCCAGACTTCAGCCAGAGTAATTCCTCCTTACTCCACTTCTGCCCTTGTCTGACTCAGCCTAATGAAACCTGCAAATTTGGCCAACAGAGCTGACATTAGTATCAATGTAAGTCTTAAATGCCAATTTGAGAATATCAATAAACACTGCAGCACCCAGCAAAGAACCAATACGAGTTCCTGGGGAAAAAAATCGTAGTAAGTTGCCTTCAGGAATTTATGGATTCCACTGAAATTTCACACACCCTCAACACACATAGGACACAGTAGAGAGCCTTGCACAGAGTTGAGGTAGAACTGGACCCAACCTTGAGGGCAAGGTGCAGCACGCTGCAGAGCAGCACTGTTGCTCCAAGAAAGGCACTCCAGTACAGCTCCATTGCCAGTTGTGTACCAGGATCCTCATGCACAAAATCCAGCCATGAATAAAAAACGGTATCTGCTACTCTGTACTCTGGGGGCCCAAGTGAGTGTTCCTACACTCAAGGCGTGCGATCTTAAAAAACAAAACCAAAACCCAACCTATTCCTGACATAATGCATCTTAAATTACTACCTATATTAAGGTGGCAGTTCCAGCAAAAGCAACACCTTGCTGTGCAAAGGCCAGCTGTCATTTAAAAAGCACTATAAACTCTTACAAGTATTCTCTTGGAATTGAGTTCTTTCAGGTTCTTTCTCTCAGATGGGAGGTTTTGCGGTCTTAGTATTTTACACTTCTTAGTAACCAGGGCACATTTGCTGCAAGAGCAGCAGGCCGGCCCTGCTCTCCTCTGGACCTGCTTTTCACATACTGAGCTGTCAAAATGATAGCACAACTCCTTCCTACCAGCACCCACATTCCACTCCCCCCCCTTTTTTGAGACAGCAGTTTCTTACTCTATCAGGGCAAGTAAATCAAGCTGGATAGAATAGCAGTTCAGTGAAGGTTTCATGATGAGCTTATTCCTCTTCATTAGCAGCAAGTGATGTGTTTGCTAATTTTATTGCTCACGCATTAGCCAAAAATGCGTTTGGCTGGCATTACATTTACAATAATGCTATCTGTGTATCAAAGCATTTCTTTTCAGTGGCCACAGACACTATGATGAGTGCTTCTCATTGCTCTTCCTTCTACTATAAAGATACATACATCTTGAGAGGATTTTTAGAAATATTCACAAAGCTTGCAAATGATCTCTTAGCCAAACTGGATACAAGGGACTTGTAAACTGGGTATTCAAATTCAGCAAGATAAGTTATGAGGTTTGTTGTCCAGGAATAAAGCCCCAAAGCACAGAAAAGAATTGTGTCAAAGACTGGAAGAGCTTTTTGCGCTGCCAAAGTCAGCTGTTGCCCAGAAAGTCACACGGTGCTGCAAATTTGCAATGCTTTAATACTGTTTGTTGCATTTCTCCATATCCAACTCTACAAATTGAATTTTGCAACTATTCCTCTTAATGGTGCCTCTGTCATTTTCACTGAGTGCTGCCTACCTAAGACATGACAAGTTTTCTTCTATTTTGTAAGACTTTAACATTTAAAGCCTGATACTCCGCTCCACTCCTTTTCTTGTAACTTCATATGGTTTTTTTTTTCAGTTTTAAACCACTAGAACTTTCAAGTGTATTTTCAAACCTCTTCTCCAAGACAAGAAAAATTCAATTAAAGACCGTAAAATTAAGTTGCCCATTCATATTCAAGGTCAAATACTTAATTTTCCAAACAAGGTTCAATCGTATTCCTGATATGGCCTTTAGAAGTTTAGGAGAGTTTTGTTCCCCTTAATTTTTCTTTGGGGAGTACTTTAATAGAACTATAAAACCTCCAGGATATCTGGTTGGAATGCATTAGCACTGAACTGTTCTCTCCTTTGAGGATTTATACCACAATGGGACCCCAACTGACATCAAGCAGCAACGCACAGTCAAAGAGAAAAAAAACAGATCCAAGAAATATAGTTCCACTGTGAGACAAATGAACGCTACTTCTCTCTCAGCCTCACAGTGCAATGCAGCATGTCTCATGTGACTAAAGAAACACCTGGGCTTTATCCTGAGATTCCCAATATTTTTCCGTACAGACACATACACACACACAGAGAACGCAAGTGTGCTGGGCAAGACAACTTGGCATATTTATTGTTCAAAGAGTAGGAAGATGTACAACTTTTACATACAATATTATTTTTAAAAATTTTGTTGGCATTTTTGAATTTTATGAATTAATTGTAATGCTATCTTTCTTTTTTCAAAATTCTCATTCAAAAATATAAAAAAGGCATTCAGCTTTTAACATTTTAAAATCAATATGCTCAACCTTGTAATACAGTATATTCAAACTCTGCAGCACTAGGGATCTCACTGGACATCTTCCGGAAGTCTCCATGCAGTGCTTAGTTTCATTAACTCTATCAAATACACACGTACAACTACAGGTCCAAAAGTAAGAATTGATAAACCACCGACTGCCACGTAATGATTTTTAAGACTACAAAAATACTCACCTGCACTAAACGCTTTATACGACTGCTAGTCACTGCAGCTTTCTGCAGTTGTAGGATAAAACCTTCAACTCTACCAGTGCTAGAGGCAAAAAAGAGAGAACAAAAAAAATCCAGCTGGATAAAATATCTTAAGGTCAGGCTTTTTACATGTAAAGCAGCCGCAGCAAAATTATTCACATTCTTAGCACATAGCTGACCGGGACAAGATTCCATGGAGAGGTAAACAATTCCCCGAAGAGAGCAGCTGCATCTTCCTCAGCTCGGGAGCTCCTGGGGAGAGTGAGCAATGCCCATTGGGGTCCCCCAAACTGACCAGAAGCGGGAAGAAAATGAAGGACTGCCTCTGCTCCATGGTAATGCTTCACATGACTGCTCCTTGTCTGTGCTGAGTGAGAACAGAGCAGTGTCTAAATAAATAAATAAAATAATACCAGTTGGTAACACACACTTTCATCGATGCCCTACAGGAACCTTGTAAGCAGACGCCCAAGTCCAGTTCAACATAGAAGAGTGGCAGGAGAAATATTAGATAATATTGAACAGAACACCTGAAAGGTGCTTTGCTTTTATTGCATAATTATTTTCAAAAGTATCTTTTTAAATTATAGAACCATTTCCTTCTAGGATTCCATAATCTCTCTCTTAAACTGTCTTTTTATCTGGTATTTCCTAGGCAGTATCTTTACTAAGTTTACCTCCATGTTACTTCTGTCAGTTACTGGCCAAATGGCACACTTTAATAGTCAAGACACACAGTACTAAAGAATCTTCCTTCTCGTTCCACTCCACTTATGTCCAAAGGCTGTGATACGACAGCAAAACAGCTACCTTAGACTTCCA
>NW_009606285.1:0-16417 GCF_000690535.1 Cariama cristata | reverse complement strand
AGCTGGCGCCGAGCGGGGGGACACCGCGGGGAGTCAGTCGCCACTGCCCTGCAAGGGTACTGAAAAGGGGAAAAAAAAATAAATCTTCTGAAAGGGTAGAAGGGTGTATTTACTGTGTTACTGAACGTTATCTACACGTCATGCAAGATTTCACTCATTTTCATCACCGTGGTTCCAAATACTGTATTAAATAACCGGGAAACTATGTGCAGCCTGGCTTTCTCCTCTTCAGAACGAATGTACTCAAGATCTAGATGGTTTCCACTGGTGAAAATTATTACTGCCGTATTTATTTTTAGGTACGGATTTTGCCAGTCTTTTGTGAGAAGGTCATTGGAAAAGGGATGGACTTCGCCCTTTGATGGGATTTGAATCCTCTGTAATATCACAAAAGAAACCGAGGGCCAGCACTGGCACCCAGGAGGGCAGGTGGGGTGCTTCGAAGATTCAGGCAAAGTAAAAAGAAGAAACTCGATTGCCTGGATCCAGTCAAGTAAGGACATAAAAGATGAGCACCGAGTCCTTGATCTGGACCTGATATTCCTGGCTGGAGAGCAAGGAACAGATAATTACGGATTTCTACAGGTAATGGCTCAGGAGGCAGATCTTACATTTGGAGCTGATGAAATAGCTCCAGTATCTGTGCTTCCAGAGTAGTTTCCAGATAGAAAATAAGGCACTAATGAAGCCTAAGGGTCATGAGAGCATTTACATTAATGGAGGAAAGACTTTTTGGTGCCTGTTGCCACTTAATCTACGAGTCAAAGTACAAGTACAGTAAAATCTCCATGTTCATTATAATCTTGACAATCCCCAAGAAGAATCATTTGATACAAAGCTCTGATATGGAGCCAATTACAGGAAATGTCTTCCTTCCCAATTCAGACTTTGCCGGGCTCACAGCAGCCGTGATACATCTATCGCACTATTTCTGTGAAAGACCGTACTCGCAGGCCCAACCAGAAATACAAGAATCACCTACTCCGTTCCTCCCACCCCCATTAACAACCTAGCACATATAGTACTATAGATTAAGCTATATATTCTCATGTCAGAAAGAACTCTGTAATTAAATCTTTCCTCTGGCTGTGTTTGTGTTGTTTCTCAATAACTGTAATGTAAACAACATGCTCCATTTCCTTAGATATTGGAAAATATAAAAGCTGAACTGATACACTGTTTAATTTTTTCTGTTTATTTTTAAGAGACCTGCAACTACGTCTATTCCAAATGCCCAAGGTAAGATATAAGTAAACACAGTCTCCATGGTGAGTTTAATGACCGAGCATCTCTGTGAGATCACACATGCGTATTACAAAAGTTTGAATGAATAGAGACAATATTAACACAACATACAAGATAATATAAACCTTATATTTGGCTAATTACATATACAATCTAGTGCATACATAGCTAGGCCCTGGTATCTAATTTGAGCCATCTGCACTTTTCCAAGGACCAAAGCAAGCTAAAGTTTGGTTTCACAAATCATTTTTTTCTAAGAAGATTGCCTGCATGAATAAGGATTTACAAGCTCACTTCGGATCAGGCAGCTCCAGCCTTACATTGCTTAGGAAAATACACCTACCTTGCACTGTTTGGGTTTGGGTTTTTTTTTTTAATTATACTTCGGGAAAGCATGTTTATCTCAGGACTGAACTTTTAGCACTAGGCAGTTATTAACTTACCAAAAGACCCTGGAACAATATTCTGAAAATCCAGTAAGTCGGGTACATTGAGCAACATTACAATGCTTCCTGCAAAGTTCATCCGAAAAATTGGGTCAGTGGTCTCAAAAACTCTAAGTAACGGGCAGCAGAGAACATTCCAACTGTAAGTACCATTTTTCACTTGAAAGGTTTTAAAGTATTTGTTTGCTTTATTTTATTTTCTGTTCTCTTGCTGTGGGTTCGGAAGGATTTGGTTGTTTAAGAGTGGAAGAGCAAATGCTATTCCTTCTATTTCTCATGGGAGGATCAGGAGAGGAAGATGCAGCACGTGCCATATTTCTGCTGCAGAAAGGCAAGAAGAAGCAGTCTAGATGCATTTCTGTACTCTTACAAAGGCTACAGCAGAGTACTAAACCATGCCCTGTAGTTTAATTATGCTTTAGGTATTCTTCCCAGCTGTGTTTTTTTGAAAAAGAATGCGGAGGGCCTACAGGGTACACAGACTCAGGACTGGTTAAGGAGATCTACCTACTCCCCAGAAGTAACGTTGGCTGGTGGAAGTCTCTCTGCTCAGACCAAACGGCACGCAGCTTTGTGTCAGGACTGCTCCCGGCGCTTACCGCTCACCTGCGATAGCGTTGGCACGTTGGCGGTTTGATTTTTCATTGGTGTTGCCTCCGTCCGACCGATTACTTGTCAGATAATTGCATCCTTAGGGTGTCCTGTAAAGATGTAAGGAAAAGCCCCCCAAATGATCGTAAAAGCACAGCCTATTTGCATCAGCCTCCCTTTGCTTTCTTACTTTAGGAAAGAGAATGCAGCAAACTGATAACGGATAGCAATGATGGCAACACCAGCACGCCGTCATCTGCAGACAACAGCCTTCCAAGACGCGGTTTTACTCCCGCAAACCCCTCTGAGGCTGCACCTCCCCTATTTCACGGAGAGTGGCAGTGGCAGTGGCAGGGAGGGACAAGGAAGCTGCAGGCAGTTTGTTACCTCCAGCCAGCCCCTGACCTTTCCCTGGCCTGTGGATCCTCAGTGGCTCCGTGGATAAACAGCACGATCTGGTGGAGGGAGTGTGTAAAGTCCTTCCAGAGCTCGCCATGGGCTTTATTCAGTTATCGCACACACAATTGCAACTGCTTTTGAGGTATTCTTGCCCAAGGTCGATAGATAGTTTGACGGGATTTTCAAGAGGATTGGGGGTTTTTTGACAGTCCAAGTGGCAGGGGAATACATCTGGCTAAGTCTTTATGAAACGAACGCTTATATCAGTTTCTAGTGCTTTCCCGAAGAAGTGCTGTGAGAAATGTCAGCAGATTTTCAGGATTTTCCGAATACAGCATTGTGAAAAAACAAGAGGAGATTTTGTGGTGTTTTATTTTTAAAAGAAGCATCATTTCTTAAAGTTACACTAAACTTGGATACACAAGGAATAAAATCAGGCTTGCATGCAAGGGGTGACTTTCGGAAACAGCTTTGTGTCAAAAATGAAATAAAAGCCAGAACCCAAGTTACAAAACTTGTGAAATTTGAGGAACTTTGGCTCTGAATCCACACTGGACATGAACATATTCCAAGTATCATGTATGTGAAGATGTTCACTTGTATGAGTACATCCACCGAATTCCTTTGAACTTAATGGATATGTTTGTACAGTGCCATAGTTGAGTGTTAGTGGGATCAGTCCCTTCCTGGCAAGAAATCAACAATTGCTGGTGAATGCTGACTATCTTTGAAAGTCAAATTGTTATTTAGATATCTAATTTTGGACACATGGTTATGAAAAAAAAGCATCCTCAAGAGCATTTTCACTCCTGTCATGCTGCAAATGATCTTTAGGATATACCAGCAGCTAATTCATCTTTTCTGAAGATGAAGAAAAAGCCCGGTCTCACTAAGCTTGGTCCAACCTCCAACTCCATTCCAAGGTTTCCCTTGTATCCAGCCAATTTCCTACTAATTTATTCTCCACTCACAAAGCATGTACCTGAGGAAGTTATTTAAGGCTCTTCTAATGTTCTTTGTGAAATGTCTCAGCAAAAGAGATCTTGTCAATGTGTGATTAATTAGCTCTCCAACTCTATCTAGTTTAATTATACTTTTGGTACTCTTCCCAACCTCTTTTAAAAGAACATACTAAACACTGCCTCAATTTGTTAGCTTTCATTGGGAATATATCTCTCAGAATACACCTGCATTGCAACTGATGTGGGACAGCAGGATTTGCAGCTTTAAGGTACCTGGTTCTGGCAGACCTAGCAACACGGCGACTTCAGTGCAGCATCTACCAGGTGATGCACCTGCTTTGCTAGCCAAGACTGAAACCCATGATATCATACCTTCCTAGCAGTTCTTATCTGAGCTAGATCGATCACAACCAGCTTAAGCATATCTGCATGTGCTACAAAAACATACCACCAGTTGCAGAACGTATGCTTAGGTCACATCTAGGCTAGAGATTTCTGGCTCAGGTCAGCAGGGCTGACGCGCGGTATGATCCCAGACAAACACAGCTGTGCCAGGGACTCTCACTGTTGTGGGGGTTTTATTATTTTCTTGCCCGTGGATGATGATTTTATAGTACTGATATAAAAAGCTTTAGCACTGTACACCTCTCTGGTAAAATACAACAGTATTTCTATGCTGGAAATGTACCTCAAATATATAAATAGGCTTCCTCTTGGTCTAGTACATGTATCCTCTCAGCCCTCATATATGTAGCTTTCCTTGCTGGCAGCATTCATCGCAGATTTGCCATTTGCAGGATTTGCAAATTCTAGACATGTTGCTACTCTAGACATGGAGTTGCTGGAGAAACTTGTGAAGGGTAAAACCCAGATCTGAACTGTTCTTGGTTTATCAGCCCTCATCTTGAGAATTTACAACAGGTTTCTTGGGCAGGGAAACTTGCACTTAACTGGCATTGCTCAGGACTATAATAGGAGTCTATTGACATTCAGACTCAATCATTAGATTGTCCTTGCTGGGAGTTAGTTTGGGACTGAGTGACAAGGAGAGAATTCTGGAATGGGTCAGGCTGCAAGAGAGAACCCCCTGTCCTACATCTCCACACATACGGGGTGAGCCTTGGAAGAAGTGTTTTTCTAAAGGTACAGCTCACTCTCTGCATGAGGATCAGAGAGGACAGGAATGTGAACTTCAGTCTTGCCTTTCCAGGCTGTTGCTTTCTTGAGCAGCACACAGGGGAAAAAAAACAGTGTATATGCTGCTTGAATAAATGATTTTGTGTCGTATCCAAAAAAAAACAAACAACAAACCCAAACCATGCAAAGTAGGGAAAAGGACGGGTCCATTTAATTCCTTTCTTCTCTACCAGCTAAGCAATTTCAGGCAAGGATCAAGCATAGTCTAGTGCTAAATGCCAATTCCTTTCATCACAGGAAAGCTGGTCCTCAGGTTGTCACAGCCCCTGAGGTTGGACACTCAATGGATTTTGGGATCGGTTGTCATTTATCCATACTCCTGTTGGCTTTTTCTCCTTTCATTTCTCTCCATGGAGTACCACAGTGTTGTTGCTACTAGAAACTGTTCCCCACTTGAGGTGGACTTCTCCAGAAGAAACTCACTGAGGGGATCCGAGTGTGTTTGCCTCCAGCAAACAGAATTGACTCTCCACTTCCTCCTACACTACAGGAGTGCAAGCCATACAACACACGGCAGGATACAGCATATTCTCCCCAGAACAGGCTAGCCAGACCTACTGTTCTGCTGAACTATTTAGTGTGAGTACACCAGAAGAAATTTAAAAAATAAGGGAAGCTCTGAGTCAGGGCAACTTGAAATTTGCGTGCCTAGATGTAGTAAGGATCCTGAGAATAGTAGCAGGGTGTATGCACTTTCCTGAAGCACTGCTAGGATTCATCCTGCCGTCTTACCCAAAAGCCTGTACAGGGTTTGGAGCATCTGTCACTATTACGTGTGACACTCCAAGGCAAAGTCATTTCACAGTTGGTAAGTTGCAGCGGAGTAATAAGTGTGCTCAAGGTGTAACTATCATTACCAGCTTCTGCTAATTTTTTGATGATTTTAAATTATGCATCAGCTCAGTAGTATCAATTAAATGTAAAGAGAACAAGCTTTTAAAAAGTAGGTATTATCACCACTTTACAGAGCAGAGGAGTGAGAAAGAGAATGATTAAAAGGCTACATTTTGGAAATGCCTCTTAATTTTGAGTACTTTAATTGAAAGATATCTGACTAGAGATATTTTAGGTATCTCAAGTTAAGTTGACAATTTTGAGAATTTAGTCCTAATCACCTGCTTAAAATCACATATGAAGTCATTAACAGAGTAATTAGTAAAACCTGTATCTCATGATTCCCACAGCCTTCCTCCAGCCTTTTCCTACTGTAGTATTCAAGAACTGAAACTTTTTAAAATTGAGAAACTAAGGCAGAATAAAGAAGTGATGTAATGATTTACAGTATTTGCAGTATTGCCACTCAGGACACGGAGGGTATGCTGAGTTGTGTTTTCCACCTGGCTTCATTAACCAGTTACAATGATGGCTAAAGCCTAAAAAGGCCTATATGTATGTGCATAACACTATACAATCGGAAACATCAGGATTCAGGACTCTTCAGTAGACATTCTTGCACATGTCTTTGGAAAATGGAAATGTGGTACCTAGCTACAAAAGTACATAATATTTATGTCTTTGAAGTTGCTAAAGCCAAGCTTCATTTCCTAGTATAGGTGGTGGTTTCAGCTTCTTTAAGATATGGACAGGCCCACAATGGTTTTTATTCTAACATACTTCTCATAAGGGAAGGGAAGGAGTCCATGCTGGGAGAAAACTTGGAGGTGTGGACTGACAGAGACATCTTTTCCCACGTGCTGATGCCTAATGGGCCTCTACTGGCAAACACAGAATAGAAAACAGTTGACCACTAAATTACCATGACTCATGATTTTAGAGTTCACAAACAGAATAAAGACATAAAGGATTAGCAGGTCACAACTACTCCTCCACAGTTTATTTTACTTACCTTTCTCCTTTTTACATTTGTGGGTGTGGTTCCAAGTTTGTCATACTCCATTTTTCTTCTGCATTTAGATGCCCCAAACATACTCACCTCACTGTCTGTCCAGCTAAGAGCTTCATCTCTTTTTCTTAGTCTTTTCTGTACTGGGTTGTAGAAGCTGTCAATAATGCAAATAGTTTCTTCCTTCAGTGTAATTCCAGTTTCTTCTAACAGAGCACAAGAGGAGCAGAAAGCAAAAGATGTGATCCTGCCAAGCAGAGCACTTGCAGCAAGACAGGGCATGATCCGCTCCCATTACATACAGGTAATAGGGAACTTCTGAT
Organism: Cariama cristata; assembly: GCF_000690535.1. Lineage (NCBI taxonomy): Eukaryota > Metazoa > Chordata > Aves > Cariamiformes > Cariamidae > Cariama > Cariama cristata. The sequence goes on along the minus strand of NW_009606285.1, from coordinate 9,411 downwards.
CCCGAGCAAAGCACTACGCGTCTGAGTTAGTGCTACTTAGTTAGTAGTTATACCTCTGTAACCTCATAGCTATCTACAAAACTTTCACACATCTATCCCCAAAGCACCCTCTTGACTTTCATACTTTCATTTTAGGATATGACAGCTATTCTATAAAGGCAAAGAAAAATTGTACTTGATCTAACTAGAAAACAGGTTTTCTTCCTTTTGAAAATCAAAGAAAAAATAGGGGGGTTGTTTTGGTTTTTTTATTTTTATCTAAATACATTCAAAAATAAGTCTAAATTTATCTACGTTTAGCAGATAACTTCTAAAAGACATCCTTTTACTCTCTACTGTAAATATTCCTGCTTTTGGACATACCAAGCATTTTGAGGCAAAAAGAAAAAAGGAATACCATAAACTACAAATGTTCAGTATCTGAAACAAATCTAGCTCTCAACTGAAAATAATCCATCATGGAATTTAAAGTTTTCATATGAAAAAAAGGTTGTTTGGTTGTTGGTTTTTAATTTTTTTTAAGGAAAGCAGACACTGCAAAAGAAATGTGTGAGTTGACTTCCTTCATCTAAATCTCACACAGTTACGTCAGTTACTTCTTGTTATCTGAATTTAAACTAACTAATAGGGGTATACTTGCCCTAATGCTGCTCTTGTAAAGTCAAAATAAACGTGGGGCTGCCAACTCTCAAAAAATCCAATATAGGACAAGTTGTATGAATGATTTTTTCCAGGTAGTCTGAATGTTAATTAAAATGTTTCATTAGATTAGTTACAGTGTTTCTTTGGGGGAAAAAAAAAATTAAATATAAATAAAACCACTGAGTATTTATTTTTTTTTGTTCTGACCATAACTGTCAAAATAATTTGATGAAAATGTATGTCTTAATTATAAGGACATGGCATTTTTCTGAAGTGCTATTCACAAAAAATTTTTCCCGTCTCTAATATTAATATAGCTGAAGGAGTCCCTTGGGAGATCCTCAATATCCATGGTTTTACCATTCTGTCTGAGTCTGGGGAATCCGGTATTCTTCACCCATCCTTAGGGGAAGTGGAAGAAATTGACTGCATTTAGAGGTCTAGATGTGATGCTTTAAAAAGTAGCATAGAGAAAATACTAACATTTCTGCTTCTGAATTACTGTACTATTCTTGTAGGTACCATAGTCCCCACACCAATTTATTCTTCATAAAATAAATAATTAAAAGTATATATTTATTCACATCATGTAGTACATCATTGCTTCGGTTTTGTTTTCCCCCATCTGTGTGTTTTAATCTGATTGTTTATACTGACATTAACATAACTTTGTATTCCTTTCAAAGTGATGAGATTTCTGATTTGTGCTCTTATGCTCCAGTTTGTATTTGAATTTTTTACACTAGACTTAGCCTGGGGATAAATTTTGGCACTTTATTTATTAGGATAAACACATATTTATATTTAAAGGAGCAGTTCCTTTATGTACCTCTTCCTCCAACTATGGAAGTAGCTTATACTTGCTCCAAAGTACAGAAAGCTGTGATCTGCACTAAGGAGTCGTAAGGGAGAGAGGAAGGAAAGGGGGGATAGCAATCAGGTTAAAAGCTGTCATATGGTTTGCAAGTATTTATTATCACAGAAATAGCTATTATCCAGTATAATAAAAGTAGAATTTAATCTATAATTCTAATGCATTTTTCCAAGTCTGTGTGGATATATTTGCAACTGTACAAAATCCTTCTTTTGGACTGAAACTTTTCTAGTTTTGCCTAATTTTTTTTATATAAAAGTTTTGGTAATATCATTCCAAACATTTCTAAGTTATGTGTGGATTAATAACATAACCTTTTTCAGATGTTTCAGTAGCATATTTTATGCTTGAATATTTCAACAATGGCAGAGGACAGAAACATCACACCTAGTTTGTTTTGGGGTGGTTTTTTTTTTTTATTTTGTTGTGATCTAAGAAATGCCAAGCCTGGAAAAATTACTATAATTGTTTCAAAGTTCTAAGTTTTAAGTGAGACATTTTCCTCAAGAAAACTTTGTCTAGGTTTCTTTTTCTTCTCACTCTAAAAGGACAGAAACTAACAATTTCAAATGCACTGAGATAGCTAAATATTAAATTTCTGGTGTCCAGGGATGATGACAAGATCATGAGGCAAAACTCCCATTGTATTTGACACCTTTTAAAGCTACAGCACTGTACTGAAATATAATGGATTCAAATACTTAATTTTAACGACCTCTTTTGTATTTTTGGAAAGAGTTGAGGTGTCTTCTGCTGGTTCAGAAATTTATCCACCAATTGGATCCATGTTGAATATCTATCAGGAAAACAGACAAGCAGAAATGAGAGGGAGTTCAAGTATTTCAAGTCTGGGATTGTTTGAGTAAAAAACACGGAATCCTACTTCATCCACTAGGTCATTAATGGAACAGTTCAAGTCTTTTACTGAAACTTAATACTCCTTACTTTGGGAATACAAGTCTACTGGTGAGAGACAGCATTCAGAAAGGTATTTGAAGTTGGCAAGCTGTGACATGTTGCTACTCGCCTTTTTCCATAACGACAGTACATCACCATGTGGAATATAAAACGTGGATGGTTTTCTTCTCTTTCTTGATTATTAGTGGATTGCATGAAGTGGATGTTAATGTATTTATTGTGAACTGTCTGAAATACTCTCTATAGGGATTTTTTTTCTAGCTTAGCAGATGAGTGCTTATTTACCTCAGGAGACAACCTGTGGTTGTATCTTAGCTGTTCTGAAGCCATGAAGCCAGGTAGGGAAGCATATGCTCAGGTTAAAAGGCATCTGTAACTTCAGCAAAGTGCTTCAGAATAAAAAAGGACATGTTGTGCATGTACCGTTTTCTGAAATGCTTCTCCATTTGACATAAGTGAGCTCAGAAAGCTTCAGCTGAATTTGGGGAGACTAAGCAGCAGTGAGTTACTGCACTGGAAGGGTGCAATGACTGCAATGGAAAGGCATGAATGCTCCATCCTCAACAGATGGGAAAGACAGGATTGATTTACATTGCCTGATTAAAGTTAAACGTGTTCCTGGGAATTGTTCTGGATAGGAATGTTTTCTAGATTTGTCATTCAAACAGCTGTTCAACATACCTGCCCATATCCTTCTGCTTTACAAGACAGCTTCCCAAAGCGCTCTTAGGAGGCCAACCCAAAACTTATTTAATTCTATGGAGAGCTCTTCCAGACTCCACAGGAAATTCACTCAGTACCTCCTTTAATGGGCCACGCACTGGGACCTGCATCTCTGTGTTTCTCTTTCAACCTTACAGTTCACTTTTTTCCACAAAGACACTCTATGGAGAAGTGTTTCTCAAACTCGGCAGAAGAGATCTATCAAGGAACACAAAGGGGGAGTAAGGAGAGCACTCTTTGGTATCGTGTGTATTTACAACTGCGATACTGTTGTGACACTGGGTTATTGCCCATGAACAGCAGTTATTACTGTAGTTACAGAAGCAACACTGCTGAAGTTTGGGGTGTTGCTTGATGTCATTTTGTTTGACAACAAGTTGAGAACACAAATATCTGCATTTTTGAGGGAGCTGATGTTGAATTGCTGCAAACGTATTCAAATACAAAGAGACAAAACAAACAAGTTAATATGGTTTTGTTTCCCATAGTGAATCTTTCTTGTTATCTACTTTCTTGTCACACTACTGTCAGGTCTAATAACATAGGCATCATCTTCTACTCTGAATTATCTTCAGAGTTAGTCTTGCTGATTTTTTCAGCAGTGAAATCTTCAATCACAGCCTGTCCAAGATACAATGGAGCATCAGCCTGCTTTTTTGGTCATGACAGATGTATTCCTGCACCACGCCTGTTCATTCAGAATGTTGTAAGGATTTGTGTAGGTTTTTACCTAAAACAACATACTGGTTGCTTTTCTTTATTCCTGTTTGCATAAAATCATGCTGTTGATTTTCACTTCCAGGTTCCTCCGCAGCCCATCCCCACTCTGCCTACAATGGCTCCTTCTTAACAAGAGGTCAACACCCTTCTCTGATCACTGACTCTTAGAAGCAAGCAAAACTCCTTTCTTACATTTTAATTCAAGTACAGAAGTGTTTTTCCTATGCTGCCCTTATGCCTAGGAGTTCCTTGCAGACACCTGCCCATCTGCCCATTTGGCTTCAGACTCAAAATTCTCCTTTACTGTGACACCTACAAATACACACAATATTGGTCTGCTTTTCTTCTACCTACAGCTTGGTAGGATCTTGCTCCATCACAGCAGCTCCCAGATCTTATGATAATATTATTAGAAACAACAATAAGGACTGAATCAGCAAAAGGTATTTCATAGGAAGAGACTTCTATACTTTCCAAAAGGTCCACATGCAAAATGAGCTTCATCTAAATAATGACAGACTAGGAAAGAAAAAATAAGGGACTTTCAAACCCTTATGTAGGTGCCCTCTATACTTCTCACCTGTGAACTTGTTAAATCCCTACCAATAAAAGGTATAAAGGACGAGCAGGCTTTCTAGTTTTACCAGCTGTAGTAAGCAAAAACCCCACAGTTGATGGGCAAAAACTCTTCTCCTTCACTGAATGGTAGAGATCACTGTAAATCTACCTTCAAAGGTATTTAACCAGTGTCTCTTCCTCTAGCAGCATGGTATTCAGGCTATTTAATATCACCTTCCCTCTCAAAGATTGATCACACATTTATTAAGATACATCACTTCTGATCTAATCTTCCCGCAATTTATCTCACTTTTACTACCTATAACTGCCATTTTGACCCTTTTCTTAAAGAGTGGGAGTTTCAAAATAATACTATCTTAGTAATACATCCAAATCCCCATGGTCACCTAAAGCCTTTATTATGCATTTATAAATCCTAAAAGTAAGACTAACAAATAATTGCATTGCAGTATATTTGGTGAAATGGTTGTACTTTTCTTCACCAAGTAAAGGTGAAGTGGCTAGCTAAAATGAGAACTAAGCAGCTAATGGAAGAACACTTCATTTAGGAATGTGAGGAAGTGTAATATGCCACGCATATCCTAAATTAAGTCTCGTGGCATTGCAGAGCTATGACTGCAAAGTCTTCATGTGTATACGGGTGGGAGTCGGCAAATAGCTGTGATGGAAGCTCAAAGTTTCTCTTTAATCTTGTAATGTGTTCACTGGTATTTTATTTACAGAAGCAATTACTTCTGGCTATATATAGTTAGTTACTGTAATAGTTATTTTACAGAAATAGCAACCAAGTTTTATGTGTCAACATTCTCCATTCACTGGAATTTTTGGAACTTCTTGTCAAAGAACAAATAACCTGTGATGCTGCAGGATAATTGAGACAAATACAAGCAACCAAACTGGCCATTTTCTAGGCCTGCTAATACTATTAAAGCTGAATTTGCTGGATTACGGTTTCTTGAACCTAACAACGTTGCTTTAAATTTAGCAAAGATGAGGCATTACATATGTTTATGTTACTTCCAAAATGTTGGCCTGGTTAAAAACTACCATGTACACTTTGAACTGAACAGATATTGCAACCGAGTCTGCAAGACTGACAGTAGTTACTTAAAACAATTGTCACTAGGATGGCTATCATCAGAGCCATTTTCAAAGTATTTTTAACAAAACTGCAGGCTGCCGTGCTAGTAAATATACTGACATACATTACAACCACAACCAGAAAGCAAGCTCTGACTTCACCCAGGGAAGGCCATGCCGTGGTCTAGCAGGATCTTCCAGTGGTAGCTGTTGGTGGCAGTCGTCAGTTCCAGAAGGGCTGGATCTAAAGGGAAAACACGTCTCTCCCTGCAGCCAAGAGCTGCATCTTTCTCGGCTCTCATCCTGGATCAAGACTAATCCACCTCCAGCCGCAGCTCTGCTGAAGTCAGTGGAATTTCAGGCAGGTGATAAAGGCCTTAGGTGACTCTTATTTTCATCTTTACAGTTGTGTGGATTTGGTCACGCAGAGAAAAACCCTCTTGGATTTTAAAGCACCAGATTGCTTTTGAAGATGGGAAAAGAGAGGAAATGATGACTGAGAAAAAAGAAGTTCTTTGAATGATAATTTGTATCAGGATACCTAGTACTATGACTATGTTTTGACTATATACAAACTTCCTCGTTTCAAAATTATCCACACATTCCTTGGTTAGAACTGTTTAAGTATGCCTGTATAAACTGTCGTGCCAGTAACAACAGACAGGCAGGGAACATGGCAAACATCAGAGACTGTTACTGTCCAAGCACTGGTTGGAACCGGTCAAAATTTTTCTGGCGGGAATTTTCCTGTAAAATCTAAGATTTTTATGCAGCCCTTTTCTATGCTAATACCTGAGTGTATCATAGTCATTATTTATCCTCACACACCATTTTGGGAAACGTTACTAGTAGCCTATTTTAGCAATGAGGAACTGAGGCACAGAAAGAGTCACACATCTAAGGTCACACAGGCCATCTATAGCAGAGGAGGAAATTGAGTCTGAGATTCAGATTAATGTTCCCTAGACCAAAGCCTTTTTCGTAGCATGCTGAAAGCATCTGATCAATTTGTAAGCACTTAAGCTGCTATTTGAACAGATGGGAATAACGGACACATCTTGAGGCCCCTCCACTTGCCAACATCATCTCTTGCTTTCAGAAGTGATGGATTCGGTCCCTCTGTAACAAGACACGCGGCCTCGTGGCTGCTGAAGGTCCTGACCCGGGTGCTTCTGCAGAGTCAGCAGAGGAAACTGGAGACTCTGGCTTGCCTCTAAGGCATCCTAGTCCACATGCAGAGGATTGATAGGCAAATATATATACGTATATATGTGAGGTAAAATAAAGAGGATAAATGTTTTTATACGGATAATAGTACAGGAATAATGGGTTTTGCTAGTTCAATGGACTAACTTTGAGTGAAGTACTTTAGTTCTCATTCTAATATGACTTTTTCCAAAAAACTGTTGCAGCCTAGAAAAAAGTTCACTATAATCTAGAGCATGTTTATTTACAGAAATCAGAACAGACCTCTACAGAAGTAGAATTGCACTCTAGCAATCCCTAAGCCACTGTTTGCTTCTGATTCTGGAGAGACCTTCCCTTTTGAAATAGATGCACACAGTAAGCCGGGAACACCTCAGTCTAAACATCCTTTGGTATCCCTTACATTCCTTCCAAGACTTAGTTCTTTTTCCATTCCCTTATGTATATAGACCGGACTTACTAGCACGTAACAGAGCTTCAGGAGTAATTCTGCAACACAGTTGCTGGATCAGTTGGGAGAGGAGCCACACTATCTTCCTCTCTGCAGCTGTACAGTTAACAGATCATGTATGGAATACCAATGGATTTTGAAGATGCAGGATACAGTCCTCTACCTTGGCACAAGGCACGTAATTTGTCTGTACTTTCGACCTTCACAACAGGGAAACAACTAGGCTGTGAGGATAAATACCAGTGCTTTCTGGAGCAATTCAGAAGCCCTTCAAACACACTCTGACAATAGGTATTTCAACCTATATGTGCACAGGGACTCTACATCCTATGGACTATGCACCTTGCATCATCCACACACAAAGAAGAGCTGCTGTAAACCTGTACAGAGCAATTACACAGCAATGGCCAGTAGATTCAGCAGGTGTTGGACTAAGAAAGTTGGTTGCAGTGTCTTCTTCAAAGAGGAACTTGGGATCTGAGCATAGAAGCCCCTCATTTTGAGAAGGCATCACAATAAATACTGTAAAGACTGCAGGGCATTCAAAGTCTGCTGTGGTGGAGGTTACATTAATATTCTGGATAGGCAGGACGCAAGATAAAGGTAGGGTCTAACTGTCTGACCAAAGCCATAAGCCTGCAGTAGTGGTGAAAGTAACAGTGACATGGAGCTTCCATTTACAAGCGCTTACTACCACACAAAATAAAAATACTGGTGCTTTGTCCAGCTGACAAGTAGAAAATATGAATACAGTGAAAACTATTTCCTGACAGATCTCTGCTCCTGCTGATTGACATTTCTATCAGTCCCAAATCAAATGGTTACTTAATACACATCACCCATATCACTGCTGGGCATACAACAGCGTTTAGGAGTCAGAGACACAGATGAGGATGCCATCACATTGTATTTTTGTACAAACACAGGCAGTCTCTTTCTCAGAGACCTTTCAATATAAATATAAGGCAGGAAGAAACAGAAGAAAACAAAACCAGATGGGTATTACAAATCACTTTGAGAGTATATTGGCAAGATGGACAGCAGACTCAACACTGGCCATGTTCTCCTAGGCCTTGTAGACAAAAAGAAATTGAGGAGGATTTGAAGCAGGGCTTTTTTTTTGGCAGATGCTTGCATGTCTACATTGTTTGCAAAAGGCTCTTGCTAATTAATTGGGAAATTACTGCTTTTTCTTCTGCAAGGCCACGCAGACCGTTGCAGATAGATACAAGCAAGCTCTGCTCATGCTCCGAGCTGCCCAGACATAAGCTAGCTTCTGTCTGGAAGATGTAGAATCATGTTAATGTGGCACCGTGCCCAAACTAACATACCCTGCCTCTCAGCAGTGCTCATTAGCTTAGATTCATGCAGTTATCTTACTTCTGGACTGGGGCCTTCCTGTGTCTGATGAGCTAAGGTCACCGGCAGCGTTCTCCTGTCTTTCTGGCCTCCTCTATGTACATATACCTTTATGTCATTACATGTTGTCACCTTTTGTCGAGAAATGGACTGTTACAAATCACCAATGCTCTTCTCCCAGTTGCACTCCTAAGGAAACTTTTGTCAGTCTGCCAAGATGATAACAAAACACATGAACAACTCATGGTTCAGCTCACACCATCACCAAAGCAGCAGTAATGGCTACAGAAGAAGCTAACTCATGAGCTGCCAAAGCGCTGAGGTAGGAAACAGGAGTATGGATTACATACTTTATGAAGCCTGAGTATAGACCATATGACCCTCTGCATGTTCCCACAACGTGGCCAAGAACCAGGTTGCACTCTCATACCATAAGTAATCCAGCATCTGCCCCCAACGGCAAACTTTTGGGAGCACTGAGAAGGACTGGATTTTTTCCAGTTCTCAAGGAGGAGAGAGGAAGACCCAGCAGATTGCCCCACTGGCTCACCTCCCTTCCTGACATTTCAGGTGGCATCCATTTTCCAGCTCCCAGAAAACGATGAAGAAATGCAGCTATGCTGAGTTTCTTCCCAATGACCGCTGTTAGGACCCATAATCCATCACCCTGCACTAAAATGACAAATTTGACTGGTTTTATATTGAATTATGGCTACCATGGAAAAGAAACAGGATTCAATCCCCACTGGTAATATAGGATATAGGACAACTGCATTCCATTTAGCTTTTACCTTTCCATCAGACTTAGGAAATTGCACTCAGCCATATGAGAATGCTGCTTGGAATGCAACATGAAGGA
>NW_009606284.1:2834-15995 GCF_000690535.1 Cariama cristata | reverse complement strand
CGTCTCCGGAGGAGCCCCCCCTTCACCCACTTGCTTCAGCAGGCCTTGGCAGAGTATGCTATTTGGATTCATAACTGTCATCTGCTGGGCAAACTAGAGCCTTTCATAAAAATAAATAATTTACTGTATTAAAAAGGCGGGACGGGGGCGTATAAAAGCTAGTTAAAAAAATAGTAATAAAACAAGAGCACTCTAGAAATAAGCGTTTAAAATAAAATTCACTAGTGATGATTGCAGGGAATGTTCTTGCCGTTAATTGACTGTCTAACACGCTATTCCAAGTCTTGAGCTTCCGATTGCCCAGAATGCAAAGGTTAGCTAACTTGTGGGACACAAAGCTGCTCTTGCATCAGAGGTGGAGTATTTCTCCGCACAAAGAGAAATTCCTGCTCTAGAGGTGCATCATACCTATTCCCACCTGCTTAGTTAAAAGCAAACACAAACATACAAAGTTTCTCATTTTTATGATGCATGCTTGTGCTTGGACTTACATTAGAAATGTTTGCAGTGAAAAAATGGATTTATGATCCCTCCCCGCTACACAAGTGGCCAGTATGTGTATGAGAGGGAGGAATGAAGGAATGAAGGAAAGGAGGAATGAAGGAATGAAGGTCCCGGCATAGAGGGTATGTGGTAATTCTCTTGAAGCGCACGGCAGGATTTTTGTTTTTAAACCTGCAGTAGCATGGAGCACACACGCCAACCCCGCAGTTGACCGGCGTTTGGATGAAGGTACAGCAGCAGTCCTGCAGGCACAGCTGAGGAGAATAAACCACATACTTAGAGGAAACAAACAGGCTATCTGTATATTTTCAAACAAAGGTTCCCGGGTTTCATAAGTAACCCAAGCTCCTGGCCAAATAGCAGAAGTGAAAGTGTCTATTTTAAATAGGAAGGAAACAAAAAATCCCAACAGAAGGATTTGAGCAGTGTGCAGCAAGGGCTGGTGTTCAGGCGGCACAGAAAGTACTAACGGGCTCTGCAGCCTCTGACAAACAGCACGATGGACATTATTTTATGCTAGGGCCAGTATCAACATACATAGGACAGAGGATGGGTTTTAAGCCCAGGCTTTCACCCATAGCATTTACCTTGCTCTCCTCACAAGTGCCCTGAGCACTTCAGCTGCCTGTTGCTCTCACGGCTTGGGAGCGGCGCTCGGCCTTCGGCCACGTTGGGCTCTGCTGCTCAACAGGGCACGCGAGAGCTCACCAGTAACTCTGAATGTACTAAAATTTCTGCTAGAATGGAGAAGGACAGGAAAGACTCATTTTCACAGCCCTGTATACATGAATGCTTACTTCAAGTTCAGCGGGCTGCGAGACAAAGAACTGCCTGAACATCCATCTTTGCATGACCACAAACACATTTTCAGAAGGGAATTGCTTATATGCCTTATCGTGTACAGTGTTCGCACAAGCTTGGAGCCGAAAAATTTTGCACACAGGTATATGCAAAAGGTAGCCAAAGTGGTCCCTTTGGGAAGGCAATGGTTTTGCAAAGGGAGTTGCCCAGTGATAAAGCCCTGCCAAAGCTGAAAGGAAGGATCAGTGATTCTTGCTCTTGGCAAGAAGAAGGGTGAACAGCAACCAACAGCCCCTCCGTCCTCGGCCCCTCTGCCTGCCTTTACCTTAGAGGTGCTTAGGCAGAGATTTCTGCTATATTCTAGCAAAAAATTAAATAACAAGAACAGTCCCATATTCAAAATGACAAAGGTATTTATGTAGACTAAACCTCAGCATTCTTGAAGAAATAATCTTTTTATTTGAGGAAGGAAAAAAGAATGGTAAAAACAGAGAGGAAAAATTATGAAAATTAGAAGTGCCCTATTGTAGTGGAGTAGGAAGATTGCCACTATGATCATATAGACAGCATTCATGATAGATTTGTTTTACATTTTGACTGTAGCTTCTGCAGAAGTCATATATCTTAAGCCATAAATATGTGTTTTACAATTGAAGAAGTGATGATCTGCACTGGTGTTTTTGTTCAGTAGACAGATTGATGTTAGACACAGGTAGTGTTAGCAGCAGCCCCGCAATTTATTCTCTGTGTTTTAATCGAAGTATTTTTGTGTCAGTCATCCTTTCCTCAGGATTATTTTGATACCTGGACTGCTGTTGAAATTTTTAGATAGGTTAAGAGCCTGATTGCCAATGCAGGAAATAACAAAAGTGCAGGATCACACTTAGGTAGGACTGTGTTCCTACCTAATTCTGTTGAAATGAAGATCCTTAGGGAGCAACATTTTAACATTTAACTATGTGCTTCCGTCAGCTATGAAAGAACAGAATAAATCAGTGTTTTTGGTTTTTTTTTTTTTAATTTAACAGTTGAAAAATCCAGATGGATTTTTCCACCCTTTACGGAAGGAATCCATTACACAGTCTTTCCCAGAGAGTTTTGACCATTGAAACTGAAAGTTTAACACAACTGAGACATTTTCTTCTGCATTGAGATGCCATCTTACAGCCTTTGGGGGGCTGTAAGATAGACAGCAAGCAGTTTTGCTTCATTTTGGGAAGGGATAGCAGAGCTGCTTACCATGGGTCTGATACATAAGCAGAGTGCACTTACAGTGCTAGGATGCAAATGACTGGACTAATGAAGCTTGTATTAGGGGATTTCCTAGGCACAAGAAAGGCAATGGGAGGAAGACATCAGATATAAGCATCTTCTGAGACTTATGGCAGCATTAATAAATTCTTAGAGGAATGCTTTTCAGGAGTTGTAGAAAGACAAGTTATTATTGACGAAGTCAAATACCAAAGAACTGCTACATCATCCTACAATGTGAAACAATCATTCTGTTCAGTGGTGTCTTCCTTTGTAAGACCCATACATTAGTCAGTGGATGTAATCTATATGTCCAGAGGCTTTTACTAGCTCACATTAGTAACAGAAGTTATTCATATTTTTATTCCCAGCGCTGCTGCTGCAATATCTACAGTGTGGAGACAAAGTGCCATCCTGTTTACTTCTATGCTTCACCAAAGTTTTTGATTAGCAGTCTGTGTTTGTGTAAACACACATAGACCAAGCAGCACAGATACCCCAAAGGCATAACAACCAGCAGGGTACAGAAAAGGTTATCGAGGCCCTCATATACTCTGCAAAATTTTTATTGTGATATATTTGAAAGGGGCAGTGGAGCCCAGGCACAGTTCTGTTTGTAGACAGAAGTTAATGTGTATGGGGAAAAACACTTTTGCTTAAGAAAAAAAACCCACAACTTGATTTTAAAGTTGGCATGCCACTTATGGACCAGACCCTCACAGCTTGGAAGAGTTAAGTATGAACTTTTTAGGAGGATTACAGAAAGTCCTGTTCGACAAGTGGAAAGGATGAGCTCTTTTAAAAGTGTAAACCACAGAGTTTCATTATGTATTAAATAAAATGTATAGGACCTCTAAGAGTGTAGCAGAAAATGAAACTTGGAATCAAGCTTACGTCATGTTATGTAGTTGGGTAATTCTCAGAGAACCGTAAGATAGCAGAAACAGCTGTTAAGAATTGTGATTATACTTGCTGTTAGCCAGAGAAAAACAAATCCTGAAGGCTCTTGATCTATTTCGTTAGTTAACCTAAATAATACATTACTTGTTGTACAGAGATGTATGGGCCAGTATTTAGCCCCCAAATCCATAATTGGCTAGGACAAATTTACTATTTTCAATGCAAGATGGAGTCAGACTAGGTGAGAGGGCAGAAGGGAGCAGCCTGTGCATACAAGGCAGGAAGGTCACTGGAAATTGTTGAACCACGATCAAAGGAGTTGGATATTTTTGTGTGCGCTGCGTGCAACACGTGAGCCTTCCTGCAACTGCAGGGAGCAGTCCAAACTCTTTTACAGTGTAGTCTGAGGGTTTGTTTTAAAGCAACAGCATTTTTTGGAGTTAAATGGAGGAAGGACTATGTTGTGGTTGTGACTAGGTCACAGCATCCTCAGTTCAGTTCCCTCTTCCCGAAGTCAAGCAAATCATTTAATTTCTTGAAAACCAGAAAGAACCATGTTTCCTTTGGTAAAACATGAGACAGATAGACAGTCCTACTAGCTGATCATTAGATTCATACCTCCAAGTTCTTGTTCAAGGATTCTGCCACGAAGATCTGCAAACAAAGGCCTGTCAGCCTGCTCAGCCAGCTCCTTTACAGCTCACAGACTCCCAGCCTCCACCCTCCGTCATGGCTTTTCTATTTATATAGCCCAGGCACCAGGACTGACGGGCTTTTAGGCTACATCTGAGCCATGAATGTCTGTGGCCTTTTAAGAAAGTCAAGGTCTCTGTCCCAGTCAGTCTGTAAAATAAAGTATGAAGTAGTCCCCATAGATGTCAAATGATCTACCATCTGTGTAAGAGTAAACCTGCTGCTTAACTCTTTGCAAGACAGGTGAGTTACAGCACAGAGCTTTTTAGCTTGGGGTTTTAAATGAGGTAATTTCTGAGGAGAAGCTGAAAGTGCAGCCTGAATTTGAGCATTCTTTGGACTTTTATCAAAGGGCCTTTCTCTGATGAACCTGGTGCAAATTATCAGAAAAGGTTAACATCCGAGATTAAGAACAGGGTGCCAAAGTCAAAAGGAGGGTTTCATTTGTTTGATGTTCTCTGGCAGCCTTCTTCCTACTGAGTGGAGATAAGAAGAACAAAAATCTGTGCTTACCCAGAGTGATTTTCCATGTCATCTCCCCATGGCAAGTGCTTAGCTTGCCTTGCCAAGAGCCAATGCCCGTACCTCACACAACAGCCACCTACAAGTACATCACTGACCACAGATTTTCAATCATTCTTTATCCTAAATTAAACTCATTTTTTCTCCTTATCTGCAGGTGTCTAATCTCCACTGTATGGAGGCCCAAAGTCCTCTGAGCATTACTGCTGTGCTGCTGCGCAATGGCAGGCAGGAGGGGAGGAGAACAGCCCGCCCCAGCTCCTGCCAGGCTCGCTGTCACCCTCCTGCTAAAGCCCACCGGTGTTTCTGTCAAGGAAGCAACTGTGGTTGTTCTCAATGTAACAGTCTGCACCATCAATTACATAAAAGTAAAATTTATTTGGCATAGGACAGAAAAATAAGGAGAACAAAATCACATACAAAAAAAAATGTTAGGCAAAAAAACATTCACCGAACTAGATAAATATTTTGTAAAAAGCTCAAACTTTAAGCATCTGATAAAAACACATTACTTTCTGCTCAGCCTATGTTTTAAGTTATGTTTCTCTCTCATAGTCTTGTGTGGCTTTGGAAGTCCAAATTTAGAGGTCTTCCTTTGCATGCATTAGTTTACCCTAAAGAACATTTATCACAAACTGTGTTTCCAAATGGCAACATACTGCAGGGCTCGTCCCTTTTTTAAGACATGCGGTTTCCATTTTTTTTCTTTTAGTCTGCCTACCTACCTGCCACATACTCACTCACTGAGAACATATACATGTGCCCTGCTTCTGCTGAGTAACTCCAACACTCCCCTTTGTGCCAGTGCTCCAGGTTTACATTTTAACTGAATGGTCCAGACACTTCCACCTCACAGGCTACAAAGATCCTCGTTTTCTCCCAACGTACATGAAGAACCACTCCATGAACTAGCTACACTTAATGTGTTACCAGATACCTTAGGTAAGCGATTGTCCTTATTTTCTGGTGAATACCATCTGAAAGATTAAAGTTTATACAATGTATGTTTTACAGAGTCAATGTACCGCCATAACAGGTTGTTTGCACCTGATGGTGAGACAACGGTGTTCACACTACTGCGATGTGGTATTACGTACATGCACATTTCATATCATAATTTGTACTCTAGTACTGACAGCAACATTCAGCCAATTGGGTTTTATTTCCTTGAGCAAACTTCTCCTTTCCAGTGCCCTGTGGCTGAGGGGCCCTCTCTAGGTCTCTTGATGTTTGACGTTCTGCTTGAAATAATCCCAGTTTGATCACTCAACTCCATTCTTTTCTTCCAAGGCAAAAAGTACCCTTGCTATTTCCATACTTCTGCACAGAAAATTGTTGTGTTACAGTACATGTGAAGCACAATAGCAGTTTAGTTCCCTCATCCTCTGCTCCAACAGAGACCTACAAGTGACATGTAAATAGTTGTTGCTACAAGGAGAAACTACCGTCCAGTTTTTTAAGTGACAATTTAAGGAACTTCTTTAATAGTTCAGTCTTGCAGGAAAAAAAATAAATTATTGTTATGATTCTTTTAGTGTTGGGAAATGCTGGCTTCTAAACAAGAACTTTGTGACCTTACTTAAGAAGCAGATAATTTACAGAAATACATGCTTCCTGAATCACAAGCTGAGTTTCCTTTAACAACTCTGAACATTAATCACGGTGACCTCTTCTCCCAACGTCGTAACAGACATAACATGTGCTTTTCTTCCAAAAATATTGAGCAGAAATTATTGTCACATGGTGCAAAAGTTATTCCCATTTTATCGACTGACTTGAATTAAACAAAAAAGAACATCCGTGGTTGTTGTCACACAATACAAGTCTTAGTGATGACATAAAAAGAGAGTTTGAGGTGTGAAGGTTTGTAATACAATGCCATTGAATCAAACCCAGTAAATCTTATATGCAAGCAATGAATCAAATGAATCCTCTAATAACCTATACAACCATGCCAAAGTCGGCTGGGCTGTATGGACAGCAGTGTGAGACACCGGTTTTGGGAAAGGGTTAAATTTCCAGAGTAATACCAACAATTGATTGTGAGGCCAACCAGTGCCCTCTTACACCTCACCTAAAGATTGATCCAATAGTCTCTCCATACACTGAACTCAATCTGAAATTAGCAGACCAAGTATATTACAACAGCAGGACTTGGCTCAAACACTGTGTAATGCTACTGTTGGAACTATTTACATTAGGACTTGGAAGAGCAACGCCTATTAATTTTTCTAGTAAAACACAGAAAAGTTGACTAAAAAAGTCGTAAGGCACCATTGATTCAATCTGTTTTGTATTCTTTTTTAACACTTCATAATGACATAAATACTTTAATACTGATCATAATGTTAATCGCTATTGATATGTGAAGCAATATATTGAATGATAAAATCCTGTATTGTTCTGGAATATATCTAGGGACTTTTATAGCAAAAGATATAAATAGTGAAGTTGTCGTTAGGTGAAAAAAATACCTCTTTCTGCATTGTTAAGCTATTTTACATATATGCCAAACATCCATTCTGAAGAGGTTGCTATAGTACAAAGAAGTGCTAAAACTCAAGCAGCTCAGGTTTCTTGGCTTGTTGACTGAGGGCCTTTTACTCAGCACATTTTAAAGTGAGACTGAAGTTGGTTTGCCAAGTCTTTGGTAAGGGTCCAGAATTTCTGCTCAGAAAACTTTGCTCAAAACATCAAACATAGGATATTTTGAATGATGCAGAGAGTTGCCAGAACAATGTGCAGCATTTTCATTGACTTACTCAAAGTAAAACAGTCATGCTGGAAGCAAGGAAGTTACAAAAAAGGTATAGTTTCTGAAGGTGGGGGTTTTTTGTTTTGTTTTTGTTTTTTTTTTTGGCTGCATAGCTATTTGGATATTAATAAGGATTTGGCAAGTCAAAGTACTGAAAATGTCATATTCTTAAATTCAAAAAGTTGTTCCTTAGAAAGTTATAAGTGCTTCTGTTTAAAAACATGAATACAATAACGTATCCTTTAAGTTATTATCCTAAAAATCTTCTTTGGACCTCTATTCACATAATAATATCCCAGAGAGACAGGCACTTTGTTTAAGTGACATCTATAAAATACATATACAAATTCAGTATTGCTCTAGATTTGATCCCAAGGTGCACCTGTCACATGGAGGTCCCACTAATATCTGTTTAAGAAACTCTTACAGCCATGATCCTGCAATTAGATGTAGATACATCCCTGCGCCTGCGCATTTAATTGCAGGTTCAAGACCATAAATAGTAACTTAATAGGTCACTAGGATAGAAAATGTAAAAAACAGGTACATAATCAAATGCTATCACAACTAACAAGACTTTGTAAACAAATACTGAAAAGGCCAAATTAAATTTGATCTGGCCAAATCGAACTCTGTCTCCATCCCCTTCACTGTGCCTGTCCAGGCTATCAGGCAGAAAGGGGATCTGCCCCTCCATGCCCACCGACACAGAAAAAAGCCCTACGCACAAACACTTCAGTGGGGTCCAGACACTCTTTGGCTAAATCCCCTCAATTTTTTCAAGGACTGACCTTATTCTAGCCGCAGAGCATACTTAGGATCACATCTCCCATGCTAAAGAAACATTTTCTTAACCTACATGATTTTTGGTTTTTTTTTTGAGCAACCCCCTGTGAAGCATGGCTCCTGATACAGGCTTGGTAGGGATCTCAAGGAGTACGTTGAAGAAACAGAAACTGTTGAGGAGACAGAGAAGAAATTTTTCAGAGCTAACCTTCAGAAGTCAAATTAACAAAGAGCAATATTCAGCAATATTTCAAATCCAGAATTATAATCTTCCTCTAATTTCCAAAGGCATTTTATATGCGTTTAGATCCATTTGTAAAATGCACTTATACAATGAACTCTTTTCTCATGTACAAAATTCAAAAGTCATTAAATATTAACCAATTGTCACAATGTTAGAATACTTTACTCTCTCTTCCATTAATGTAAGACTTGCAGCTCTCTGTGCAGACTCCTTTCAGCAAAGTCTGAAAGGACAAGCTTCATGGTAAACAAGAAGGCCAAATCTTCCCATTTCTCTTGAACCAGTCCAGACAGCAAACTTTGGAGCTGATGCTTTCACTTGAACGCACAAACCCCAGACCTCCTTCACTACATCAAAGGGCTTTCACTTACGCATATTTTTGACCTCAGCTGCTCTACTGTAATGTAAGTCAAATACAATCTCTCTGAGACTTGTGACCCAAGCCCCAGGAAGCTTTTTAAGTCAAACCCCATCATTTAATTGTACCAAAGAAACAACTGGAAAGCAGTCTGTGGAGCACTGGTGTTAGCAATGGTTTACAGAAGGAGCCTGCAACTACAATAATTGCTGCATTTGCACCAAGATTACTTTCTGAGGACTCTTCGCATGTAGTCTCAGGCAGAGGGCATTACAATAATCCAGGACACGGATGACTGTGGGTTGGTCCACATCACAGTAGAAAAGAATTAGGTGACTAAAAGGATAACACTACTAAAACACAAGGAAAGCAGGATAAACAACAAGATATTTTTATGCTGATGAATTCTTCACTTATGCTTTTCTTTGGAAGATTCTCTGCAGATAAAAACAAGTCCAGACATACTCCATCCTCGGGGCAGGTTGTGCTATCTATTGTTTAAAATAAGATTTGCTTGGCTAAGCTGAAGTGAAAAGGTTTAGGATGAACTCTTGGTCACCATGTAGTAGGTATATGGCTTGCAGAAGCAGATGGGCCAAGTCAGGCATGCAAAGAAGGATCCAGAGGACTCTTGGCTACACAGTTTCCTCCAGCAACTGTTTTTTCAACAGAAAAAAATACGTACTTTATCATTCAAATAACACAGCCACTGTACCCAAAGTAAATGAAACAGCTTTGCTCCAGCTCTCATTAAATTCAAAGCCAGACCTCCATTGGAGCTCTCGAGGGGACAGGGCTGGACACTGTAAGCATGATGCACTTATGTTGCGTACGGTCCACAAAATGCCTTTCATGACAGCGTGCGGTATAAGTAAATAAAATCTATAGCTTTGAGCAACTATAGTTCATAAGCTGCATCTATTACTTCTGTAATAGAGACTGAAGTTTGTTCCAGCAGACAAGCCAAAAGTAGAAATAAAGCAGAACAAACAACTTTCCAATGATGTGGACAGGAGAGTTGACTCGAAGGAAACTTGAAAACAGACGTTGCCCAAAGATGGGCCAGAACCCATTTCACCTTGGTATAGGCGGAAGCGGGGGGGCACCTCTTTCTTTTCGGCCAGAGCCACCTAAAAAAGAAAGAAAGTTTTTTGTGTAACACCTCCTAGCTTTTTTTAAAGTGGGAGTTTACATCCAAACCATTAATTCGGTAGCTGGTGAAGATGTACTCATTTTCTTGCCTAGTCATTTTACTAAAAAAATCTTTGTAGAGTTTCCGCTTAGTTTATTAAACAACATCAGAACTTCAAACAGTGTAAAAGAAAGTTTTTAACTAACGCTACCCCCAAATGTCTGGAAAGCATCTATTTTAGCCCTTTGTCCCCTTCTCAAAACAGACTGATAGCTCTTGTTAGCCTTACTATTTTATGCGAACACATACCTTCTCAGTGCTACTTGCAACACATGCAAATTTCAATGAAAGTAGCAAGCTCTAAATACAGTAACATTTCAAAGCTCTTGATGTTTCTCCCTATATGAAGATTTTCATCGCAAAGTCATGAAAGAAAACATACAAAATTTATACATTACTTTGCCTTTCCTCATGGAGTAATACGAATGGGATGAAAGCTAACAGGGCAAAGTGAAGGGTCAGAGACGTTACAGGGATTTCTGCTCCAAACCAAACCCTCATCATTTGGAAAAAGGAGAGAGAGAGAAACATCTGAGTGTACAGATGATTACAGGATAACTGTGAGCCACAGATGTCACTGGTTGTGAAAGAAGTAAATTGATCCTTGGGTGTATCAGGCAAAATACCACTAATGAAGATAGGAAACATTTATGCTGCTGTAGAAGACATGGTTGAGACCTGAACTGGAACAGCATGTAACACTGATTGGAAAAGACAAAATTAAACCGAAATGTATGCAGAAGCAACCCTGATGATCAGAGAACATAGCCTGGAAGCAGAGTGTAGTACATTCTGATTTAATCAGCCCAGCAAAATAAAAGCTGAGAGCAGGATGTGACTGTTGTCTTAAAAAATATTAGGGGTTTAATGCAGCAAGGAGGGAGGATAACTAAACTCAGAGATGATGTTGGCATGAGAATAAATGAGCTGTGCATGAATTTAGATGGGAAATGAGGAGGAAGTCCTAGGGGATTTTGTGGTTCTCGCTGCCTGTAGCAGAAGGGCTGACTATAATGGCAGAGGTGGTCTCTTACAATACATGTTGCAAGCTAAAAACCAACAATCCCCCCCCCCCCCCCCCGCAAGTTTAAGAGGGCTTGTGCCTGTGAACTTGCATTTAGCTTTTTCTGTGTGGTGGGAAAGTGTGACCAGGCTGTTAGGCTCAGAAGTTTTGAAACCTCAGCGTCCAGTCTCTTCCCCATCCACATTGTTTTTAGGATGATATGCTGAAATTTCAACAGCAGAGGTGGAACAAACTTACCTCTGCTTTCATTTCTTGCTAGTTTACTGGGATAACTTCTGTTCACAGGTACATATGGCTCTGGAGGTGGCAAATCAGATATAGGATGAAAAGAAAATCTGCTTTCCCATTCATCTGAAAAAAATCCCACACAATTTAGTCATTAGTTTTGTGACACAGCTTTGGGAAAGTAAATTGACATTAATATCACGTTTAATACATGTTTTATATTGCAAAATGCTTACATAGCTGCGTATTGAACCAGCATCCTATTGGGAAGTCAGGGAAGAAGATGCTTTAGGTTAGTCTGAGAATGAAAATTCTTATCAACTGATGACTTAGCCAATTTAACACAAAATCACAAATCAGGAGAATGGCCATAATTCCACTGAAATAAGTGCTATATTCTCTTCCACATATAACAGATCTGCTTTTTTAACACACGCATGCATACATATATATGTGTTACCAGAAATGCATAGTGTCTCCTACTTCAGAACAGTATTTTGTTCCTGGGTATAGAAGTTTCTGATATTCATACTTCGTTGACATACAGAGCTCAAAAGCATCGTTAAAAGCACACTGACCTACAAGGCGTGTTTTTTTCTTTCTTAATTTTTATACAGGAAAAAGAAAATTTGAGGCCACTATGGTAAAATTTATGACGACAGAGAAACCTGTATGTAACTGGTGTCAAAAATGGAAAAATGCGTCAGTTGAAACTATATCTCTTGCGAAAACAGAGGCCCTGTTGATGTACTTACTTAAGTCTACAGGATTCTAAAGAATAAAGCAAGCTGCTCAGTTTCTTCATTGAAATAATAGGAAATGTTTACAGAGCTCTGTTCTGCACTTGATTTTGGAGCCCCGAGGAAGAAAGTGGGGGCTATCTTAAACTTTGTCATTTCTTCACTTGGTTGCTTCAGGACTTTGCAACCATAACTTTCTTGCAATATTGTTATATTTTATTGCATAATGTAATGAACAGCTGAGTAAGTTTTGCCTGGTAATTGTACATGTGGTTATTTGCTGGGATCCAGTTTTTCTATGTTTACTCCCAATGGTTGCAATTAGAAACCAGTATGTAAAGGAGCTGCAGGTTCTGAACCCTGCAAATGACATGTGTAGGAAAAAATGTGTTTGTGACCCACCTGCCTTATCTGATGTGTGAAGATGCTTCAAAAGCATGAGTTACAGTTTTATTTTCTGCTTGCTTTTTCTAACCTTATAAATGTCAGAAATACCAATTTTGGCCTCCCATATTTAGCTAAAAAATCTATCTGTCCTTTGCAAATAGAAAACAACTAAAAAGAAAAGTATGATGAATCTTTAAAACATAGCAATCTTAGACCTCACCTTTTCAATAAACACTAGCAAAAAGAGAGATACTTGACATTTTCAGCAACGTTCTGACAATCTCTTCTCTCATCTGTTTTTCAGCTTTCAGCTTTTGAGTCATCATCTAACTTGTTCTGACTTCCAAAGAGTCTTAATGTAGCTATGGTTTGAATTTGTATTAGAGCCAGAACAATCCTCTTAGGCCTTATTTCTGTATTGTAGCAAAGCAAAGCACAGTGAATACATTTCTTTTTTTCAGGCTGTTTTTCAAAGGGTTATTTTGGAGACTTTATCGGTGACTTTGCAGTTCTGCTCTACGTATGGCATATTTACTCCATTCGTACTTGGCAGGGTTAATCGAGACCCAAATGACACCTCTGTTGGTCAGAAATCAAAGGTCTGCACTAGAAGCAAAGCCTCTATCCCAAACCTTTTCTGACGTATTAAGGCCAAAAGCTGCCACACGGTCTCTATCAAAAGCAAACAACTGGGAGGATGGCTTACCATCACCTGGATCCTGGAAGCCGTTCCTGACAGCTGATGAAGGCGGGGGTGGTGGTGGCGGTGCTGCTGAGCC
>NW_009606284.1:0-2763 GCF_000690535.1 Cariama cristata | reverse complement strand
TCAAACCCGTTGAAGTGCTTCCATTCCTTCTTATGGGAGGAGGTGGTGGGAGGGGGCCTGGAGCAAGACAAGAGACAAGCACACAAATGCCGTTTGCACCAGGGGTTATTCTGCCAGTGGTAAGCCACTGCCTGTGTCCCACGGCCTCCTGCTAACAAACCAAAAAGGGTGGGCTGGCCTGGGACCCTTGGCCCCTAGGGGGAATCACCCTCAGCACCCACTTCCCTGCTCTCCAGGGCTCTCTAGGCAGTTGGTGCCGAATTGAAGAGTAGAGATCAGGGGAGCAGGGTACCTCTAAACATAAATACACCTCAGTGCCTGTATTCCCATTTCCCTCAGCTTCAGAAGCCTCTGTAGAGATGCTGGCCCTCGAAGCCACTTCTAAATCACTCTAAATTACGTTGGCCACAACGAGCAGAAGTTGCAGCTGGAATTCAGGGTGCTGTGGAGGCCCAAACTATAGCCCATTTACCTTTCCATGTACCATTGCAAGGCAAGAAGACGTGTAGCAGAGGAGCTCTGCTACCCTCAGACACTCTTTGTCCATAGGGGTGGTCCCCTCTGGGTGTCACAGCCAGTGTCTGCAGTGGCACACGGGGGAATTCAGCCCAGGAGTGCCAGCATTAAGCAGCATGGCATCAGCTCGCTTATTTATAAACATACGTGCTGCATGGCAGGTTTTTTGGTAGCTGGAGCATATCCACCTCCCACTAAACTGGAAAGAGACCTCACACGCAGACTGGCATTCTCAGCGTCTGTGTATCTGAGTAACTCGTGGTGACACGATAGGTCGAATACGAAGGCACAGCCCACGTAACACAGGACGAGGGTTGCCCTGAGGACAGGGGAAGGGCACTTCTCTGAGAGGAGCTGCTAAGTAAAGGCAAGAAAGTTGCTGCTGCCAGGGAGAGAGGTACCCATGGTTAGAACACAAGGAGTCGAAGCAGAGGGTGTGGAGGGCTATCTGTGTTCAAAGGTCTCGCCACCTCTGTTTGGCACAGTTGGGCAACTGACAATTATGTTAACTTTTATGAAATGCTTCCTTGTCCTGACGAAATCTAGCTACAGACATGTATTTGAAAAAGAGAGCAGCAAATAATTTTATCTCCAGCAACAAGCATTGAAACATACTTCAAGAAACATGCTGTACTTTGTGGTTTGGGTTTTTTTTTTTCCCTTTTTTTTTTCTTCTTTTCTTACAAATTACTAAAGTTTGCCTTCAGGGAATGGTTTCTAAGGATGAGCAGCATTTAGCAACTTTCAGAATAGTTTTGCTTGCTCTCTCTCTAAACCTACCTAAACCCCATCATCTATATTGAACTGCTGCAGAACAGGAGTATTTATAATTTACTGCTACAACTTCGTTCTACTTATTCAGCCAGCAGAAAAGTAATGCAGATTTGCTAAAACCATCTGCATCAGAAAAGAGCCAACCAGGAAAGCACTGGTGGAAGCAGAGGCCATCACAGAAAAAGCTCTTGGAAGCGTCTGAATAATTGCAGACGCTCCCTGCAACTTTGATCCATGCTCCCAGTCAAGCATGATGAGATGTCTCTGATTTATGTACTGCAGGCTGCGCTGGCATTGTGCCATCCTTTGGGCTGGCAACCACCTCCACAAAGCACGGTTTCAGGGCCAGTATTTTCTGTAGCTGCACAGCTGCTGCAGGTGCTGTGCTATACGAGATCCAGGCTGGTTCAAGGAGCTGGGAAGCAGCACGGATGGCTGTCGCTTGCAGGAGCTCACATGACATTCATCTCTATTGTCCAGGACTGGGCAGGTTTGAGATGATTCCAGATTTTTATTCCAAAGGATGAAAGGAAAGGCAACTCTATGGAGCTTCTCAGCGTTGCCTTCTGTGCAATGCTTCTCCTTTCCTGATGTTACAGGGCCTGGCTGTTTGTGCCTAAATTCTCTCATGTCCAAAGGGAGAACCCTCAGGTATTAAGAGAGTTAAGTTAGGATGTGCAATTCTTAAAAGTTATGAAAAACAGTTGTCAGAGAGGACAAAGTATATTATGAAATAACTCAAAGGAGACAATTCTATTTTTCGTCTCATTTGAAATCTGCATATGGTAGGTAACAACAGTTAGTCACGCTATAACAACTGCCATTGTATTTAACAACCGTTGGCCAGGTCTTTTATTAAAATAATTTGTATTTGGTTGTAAGCGTTCATGTCTCCCAACACGTAGAAGGTTGGGTTCTGCAAACCTCAATTCACGAGAACGCCACCATTAACTCACGCTGGTTGACCCAGGAAGGCAAATGCCGTCACCTATCAGAAGCTCGATAAAACAGCTTCTTTGCATCAAAGAACATAATTGGGAAAGCCCGTTTGCAACCCTTTTTAATTACAGTAATTATAACGAAAGTTGCTGAGATCTGCAAAAGTACACGTGAGCAGGCTGGCGATGCACAGTGACTTTCTTTAAGCCACCGTGATGCCCATAAACCCTCATTTCCAACTGCAGAATCCCTCACGCCCAAGCGCTCCGTTTGCTGCCCACGCCAAGCAGGCGCATGCCCGGCAGCGGCTGGCATCGGGCTCCTCCAGCACTTCTGCCCATCGCACATGGGGAAAAAGTGATGCCCCAGCCGAAGCTATCCGGTGCTGCTCCTTCTTGGGCCACCGTGGGTGAAGCACCTGCAGGGCTGCACCAGGGCAGGACCGCTGAAGAGTCTGGGTTACGCTCCAAGGGGCACAGCCAACGCCACCGTTGAGCAACCCAAAAATTTCCCCTTTCAATAACGATTCCCTTC
>NW_009606283.1:9691-27012 GCF_000690535.1 Cariama cristata | reverse complement strand
AAGGGTGGAGGGAAGGTGTTTTAAGATTTAACTTTTATTTTCTCATTATCCTACTGTGATTTGATTGGTAATAAATTAAATTGATTTTACCCAAGTTGAGTGTGTTTTGCCCGTGACAGTAATAGGCGAGTGATCTCTTCTTGTCCTTATCTCAACCCACGAGCCTCTCATTATACT
The DNA here is from genome assembly GCF_000690535.1 of Cariama cristata. NCBI lineage: Eukaryota > Metazoa > Chordata > Aves > Cariamiformes > Cariamidae > Cariama > Cariama cristata. Next base: position 26,835 of record NW_009606283.1, on the reverse strand, counting down.
TTGTCTCCCTTGTCCAGCTGAGGAGGAGAGCAATAGAGTGGTTTTGGTGGCCACCTCGTGTCCAGCCAGGGTCAACCCACCACAGTCCACAACAAGAAGTCACTTGTCATTAATACAACCACCAAGACAGTATTTGGGTACAATCCGATTAGATTGACCAGGAGTTATGGGAGCTTGAAAAGATGGGAAGAGGGTAGCATGGGCAGAGCTGCCCTCCACGCCACCTCAGCTGGCCCCTTCCTACACGGCTGCCTGCAACCAGCACCAGGCTCTCTCCATCTCACCCACCAAACCCCTCTCCAGCAGTACTCACGGATCAAAGACCAAGCGTGTGATGTACTCCTTCGGCATTCGAGGCAGCTGATGGGAGAACACATTCTGCAAACCAACCAGCCACATCATGATCTTCTTGTTGGGCTTCTGGTTCAGGGAGTTGCCAACCACGTGGAATTCAATCACCCCCCTGCGCTCCTCCAGCCTCGCTGCCTCGTCCCGAGCTGAGTGCGCTGAGAGGAAGTTGGTCTGTACCACACAAAAGAGGAACAAAATCACATTTTGGAGATTTCATATCTTCTGACAGACAACCTTAATGAACAAACAAATGAAAACCCTTCCTTTTTCCAAGTCATCTTTTTACCAAAATAGAGCTGCCAAGGATTACCTTTTTCTAGCAGAAGTGACACCATCAAATAAGCTGGACATAAGTCTACACTACAGTGTACAAAGGCTTATTCAAACTTCTTTTGTTAAAGATTAAGTAACAACAGTGATGGCTAGGACTCAACAAATTCCAAAATCTCTCAAGGGACAGTACTCATCCAGTTGAAGCCTATGCTACTATATCTTCATATCTTCTTTAGTCTAGCCAGCTCGGACACAAGTAGTGGATTTGCCTAGGCATACTGTAAATCACATATTTTAATGGTGGTGCAGGCAGTTGTATTTTTTCATTTTAGCAGTGTTTTCCACTATCTATGCCACTGTCGTAAGTGCCTAAAAAGAACATTTAAATTCCTACTAATTTTGCTGTTACATATCTAGCAATTGCATCCATATATTTGAACGGAGATGAAATTAGTACAGACAATTTATTTAACCTTTTTTTTCCAAGACCATTTTACAATGCCAAAACAACTCTGCGTGCACATACTGTTTACTTTTTAGAGCAAAGCTTGGCTGTTGGGTTTCTAGTCACTGCCAGCCCCAACAGCCAGACTGGCACAGCATTTGTAATATGCAGAGCAATCAGTCACAGTATATAGTTTGAGTAAGAAAAGTAGGTGGTTCCAAATCTTCAGCACTCTCTAGCTAAACCTTGGCAAACAAGAGCTGCTGGCAAAACATAGTCTGGTGAAGGCAACAGAAGGAGGAAAAGCCAGCCAAAGAAAAAAAAAAAAGTGCAATTCTGTACATGGCACTATTCTGCAATCCTGTTTGTTTTTCTCTTCCAGCAGAAAAAAAGAGCAACTGTGGAAGACGGAGTGAATAACACTTTAGATCAGCCCTTCTGCACTAGACAGAGGTTTTAACTTTGGATCTTTCATTCTGTTGCAATATTTGGACCCCATTTACCTTGCCTTATGAGCTACATCTATGATTAACAATAAAAAGCATACTCTGGAACTGCTCTTTAACAAAAGTACCTTGCAAAATAACCTGGGATCTATCTTTTTACTATCACTAGTTTCCAAGTCCTTTTGCAAACACAATTTGTGCAGTACACAATGCATTAAAAAAAATGTAGAACAATTCTTCACGTTAATGACGCATTTCATGAATATTTTTTGCTTACCTAATCATACTCTTTGAAAGTCTCTATTTTTCTTATTGACAGCTTGGTAAGTTTTGTGGACTCTTCGCTTATCATGCTCTATCCATGTGGAACACTTATTAGAAACAGACCATTTACAAACAGACCATTTGCAACACCAAGTCTATATATTTCTCACCTCTGGCCCGAGCATTGCTGCAGGATCTGTAATTGTTGACATTACTTCATTGATTAACTCAATAGGAATATCTCCTACAACCCTTGGTTTTTTAGCATCCTCCAGAGAATAGGGTTCATTATTTTTCCTCTTTTCCCCTATAAAACAAAACCAGGACAAATTAGAAACAACCAAGCTGTCACAGACTAGCACTACAAAGTCCAGCACTTCTGTTATATTCTTTAGTTTGTATGCCAAGTTTTGGTGGCTTTTTTTAAACCCTGTGGAAGGGCAAAAAAAAAGAGAAATAAATTAAATCTGAACAATACTTATCACCATTGTAATTCTGTCTTTGCACTGGGTTATCCGCATGAAGCAGGATGAATATACCTCTCCTTCTCCTATACCTCTGTAAATTCACAATGAAACTATTTGCTTTTTCTTTCTGCTTCAACATCCTCTGCAGTGAATCTCTATGCTGCTGTCTTGGAAGGTCAGTGCTCAATACACAAATTATAGTGCGTACATCTGGATAACATGAAATTCCATTTTGGGATTCACTGGAATTAAGTATCCATTATAGATTTCTTCCATCTTTTTTGTAACCCAAGCAGCACATATAGTCTGACATGTCATACATATTTGACTTAGAAAATCCATATAAAGTTTTCAAATCAAAATATACCATGTTAATAATTAACTGCCCTACTAACTATGGAGCAACATGTAACATAGCAAAAGCAACTAGTTAAATTCATGAAAGAAAAGTCCACCAAGGACTAGTAGAGGTACAATAATACTGACAGAGCCAGCTGCTAGCTCAGGATTTATCCAAGCGGCAAACTGCCAAATACTAGGGAAGCATACAAACAGGAATATCACTCCATGGTTAACTTGTTCCTGTATTTTTTCCCTAAAGATCTGCTAAAGGTCAAAGCCAGGATGCAGAATTTGGCATTTGTGATCAGCACTTAGCAGTCAGATAACTTCGTCAAGTTTTTTGTTGTTTCTTTTTTTCCCTGAAGGAAAATCCACAATAGATCTTCTTTCTAAAACAACCAGGTAGTTTAGGGCCCAATATGCCCACTATTCTACACATATGGTACAGATCGTTTTTCCATAGCTATAGCACTCTAAATACACAAGGATCAAACTGTTAGTTCTCCTTTTCAGACTTTCAAGCAGTACAATTGTTTTCCTAACAATAGAATTTTATTGTTAACCTCCCTTCATTGTGGAAACTTTTACTCCTATTCTGTATTTCTTACTTTTTAAACAGTTATTCATATGTGAACAGACCTTCCTTCTTATTTCCATGGGGATTAATTTCTTGTTTTAAAACAGAATTTTTTGAAGCAATTTGTCAAAAGCTTTCTGGAAATCCAGGTACACAAAACCCTTTCCAAATGCTCACCCAGATCCTTCACAGATATGTGAAAGTCGTGAGTTTTACAAAAGGTACACTGAATTTCTGTGCATCACATTACTCTCACATTTATTCATTCCATTCTTAATCAGTCTATTATTGTTTCTTCTAATTGGCTGAAATAGGACACTTTCAATTGACAGTTTCCGGAATTCTCTTAGAACCTCTTTAAAAACTAGTTTTCTATCTGTGGTGTTTCAATTCTGTAGTGCTGAGGGCAATTCTGATGACAGCTCAGCTGCATAACTTAATAATTAGTTTGTTAATTCCACTTTTTGTTTTCCAAACTCTCAAAAAACATATTTTTTCTAGTGACTACTTACTACTTATCTTACTGATCTGTAACAAAAAAAAATAAATCTACTCATTCCCACTTTTAAGACCATTTCCCAACTTGTCCCTCAAAGAAAGCTGCAGTTTAGGAGCCACTTTAAGTTCCTCTGTAGCAAACACTGAGGTTAAGAATTCATTTAGCTTTTTCTGCTTCCTTGAGGACTTATTTTACACAAGCTCGTGATCATCTCTCTGACCTACAAACTGTCTTGACAGGTGCACTAATCCTGAGGTGTTTGAAAAAGGATTTATTAGGAGAATTTATGCATTCAACAACTATTTTTCCCCCCAAATTTTTTTTTTTAACCTGACCTCATTCAGGTTCTAAATTTAACCTGGTTGGTGTGTTTGTGCTTCTCTTTATTGCTCAAATGTATGCAATTCCTGTACCTTGAAAGACTGAAAAAAAAAAATTGAATGGCCCCTTCTACTCTGTCTTTATTTAAATGAAATCTTTTTTCATGGTTCATAATACACGTACTCCAAGTAAAGTGTTTTTCAACAACCTCTGACACCAGCAGACCTTTCCTCATTTTAATTTAAACAAACCAATTTTTTTTTTTTCAAATACGGTTGCCATTTCTGCTAGTTAAACATTACCATAGTGGAGAAAAAGAATGTGTGTGCATGTCTTTCAGCAAAAACACCTCAAGGTCATTATTGCAGAGTGAAGGCAACGATCACCATATACTGCAACTACTGATAACACTGGCAGAAGCCAAAAAGCAAGTCTCCCTCTTCGTTACCTAGGTTTGGGTCAAGGGCAGAAGAAACTTTGCAAGCAGGACTCATGTTCCCACTGTTAGGTTGCTCCAGAGACGAAGGACTTGCACTGTATGAAACAGATCTTGCAACAGGAGGAGGACTGATAACTGCAATGGCATAAAAGAGAGACACAAAAAAATCATGACATGGACACCCATTATGGTGCTGACTGAACGACTGTCACAAGGATGGACCCAACTGCACACCCACCACCTGAGAAGTAACAGCTAACATTGTGTGACAGAGCAATGCCACCACTTTCCAAGCAGAGACATTAAAGCTTTATCTCAATATATTTTTCTAAACTTAGCTCTAACAAGGGACTGTTATCACGTCTGGATGACAGAGATTGCAAGTATCAGGCTTTATTATTCTGCAGTGCTGAGCACAAGCTAAGAAAACAAACTCCATTCACATACCTGCCAAGCCTACTGCCGTTTAGCTTCAGGAAAGGCCTTTTTGTAGGGGTCTATTGAAAAGCAAAATCTCATCACTCAGCTTCAGCTGTCCACTTTAACAGTGCTCAGTGACTGGCTGGACAAATCAAACCCAATAAAGGGAGAAGTCATACCAGTTAAGAGGATGAAACTATTATTTTGAAAGGCCACAGACTAAAATATCTCTCTCTCATATTTTTTTTAACAAAACACTCATCCCAAATCATCCAGTTTTCATTTGTGCCAGGACATTTGGTAGGCAGGTGGGGGGTTGAGGTGATAGTTCGTAGTCTGGACACCTGAAGTCTTTCTCTTTGTATGCATTTATCCTGTTGTCATCACCAGCAACAGGTCTTTTGTGCCATATTCATGCCAAGAATCCAGTGCTCAAGAGATGCACATTAAAATGAAGCACTGCAGAAAGGTACATGATAGAATGAACTTTGAGAGTAACATGATTTTAGAGTCACAATGAACTTATGCCTAAGGCATTAATTCACCAGTTCATGGTGCAGACCAGGATTTTCTCACAAAAAAAGCCTGTATCTGTCACAGTGGAATCTCCCTACTACTCTAGGAAATTCACTATTGGGTAAAGTGCTGACATGATGGTTTTGTCAACTGACAATCAACAATGGCTTCAAAATACTGAATTGTTACAAAACACTAAATTAAATATCTGAAAATTGAAGTCAATCCCTGAGCTGCATAAATGGATTTTAAATACTTTTGAGCAGAAAGGAAGAGGAAAAGGGGAAAGTGAAAGAAAACCATCATCAATGTCTCCCTGCAATTTTAGGGATGACTTACACCTCAATACCTTAACTGAGGAAAAGTGAATAAAGCTGCAGAATGGCTGATGAGGCACATGAATAAGGAATAAAGTAAGGAAAAGCTAATAAAAAACCCCAAGAAAATCAAAGGCATGTGTGCAAAGGCAATGGTACATCTGATATGGAAGGTCCCTATATCCCTGCTGCTAGGGAGTCAGAGGACTGGCATGGGTCCTCATGCAAGGGGACCACTGTCCAGTGGGTCACCCACTGCGGCCATTTAGCCGCCGACCATTCTCACGTGCCCACATTGAGTGCACCTGTGCCTCCTGAATACTCACACGATTTGCCTCAGCACTCAGCCTGTTCCACTGGCACCTTCTATTAGCTGGATTTCATCATCAAAGTGGGATCTTCATATGAGGAAGCACGAGAAAGTCAGACACCTGTGCTTACTCGAGGCAGACTGATTTCCGTATAGGCTGCTATTGATAAAGCTGCCTATCTATGTCTCCATCCTAAGAATTCATCATCTGTACAGGCTTATCTTTATATCCAGGTGCTTCCTAACCCATCACTAAATGCAAATTACCTGTCTGGATTCCTAGCTGGCCAGTTTGGGAACTAGACACCATGAAATCCTGATCCCAAATGGGAGAATTCTGGCTGTACACTTCTTCTTCCAGCATCGACAGAAACCTAGGCACAAAAGCAGGTGAAATATTAACTTAATAGGATCATTCAAAACAAGTTCTTTTTCAGAATAAGCATTTGCAATTTTTTTTAATTTAAAAAATATTTACTGATTCAGTAAGAAAATACTGTTGGCCAATTCCTTTTGGAAAAAAAAAAACACCCTACACACACACACAAAATCACAAGCCAGAGTAGACATTAAATATCTTAATTCAGTAAAGTGCTCTCACCTATGAAAATTTATCTTTGATTGTAAGCAATATCTATTTAACTTGCAAAAGCAGAAAGAAACAGTTACAAACTACTTTTACAGAACAAAACTGTGCACTAATAAGAAAGCTAAGAGTTGACAGATGCCAAGGTACTCATGTTATACAATGATGACAAAATATGTCTATTTTGATAAACCAGTGTTTTGCAGATGCACTTGTTTTCTGCCTCTTACAGATTTATAAAACCCCAGTGTTAGTTATTAACAATGCTCCTAGGAAGATATTTTCAATCCTTTAATTGTCCTACTGTAACATTTCACTGCATGTTTGTGCTTGCGTAACAGTATTTTTAATCTTACTTTGATAAACTTACAGAAACAGCGTGATTTTAAACCTCTTAGTATTATTATATGTGAGAGAAATTCCACAGATTAGACTATCCAGCATGCTTGCCTTCACAGGGCTAATACATCAATTCCCTCTCAGAAGCAAGATAGCTGCTTATCCTATGTTGCACAAAAGGGGGTTTCAGACCAGAAGTTGACATGGCCCGTTTTTACTCTCTAGAGTCATCTATATGTACAGAAACTGTCCCGCTGAAACCAACAGGACTGTTGAGTATGACTTTCTTGAACAGGATAAGGATTTTCAGGATCAAGGGCTACTCTTGTATTTTATATATAGGACATTTATACTTAAGCACAGCAATATACAGTGTTTGCTGCTATCTATATAGCTGATAATGGCTAAAAGGTATGTGACAGCTACTTGACCATCTGTGACGGAGCAGAAGCAGAAATTAAACTTTAGCTACAGCTACATTTACAGGCAGCACAGAGGCTCTGCGTTCAGATCCCTTGGTGACTATTTCCTAGGTACATACAGACATAACCTGTGGGTCCTCCCTTTGCCCAGGAAGGAGCAGTGGGGACAGCCCTGATGCCAGGCACCGGCCCCGTGCTCTGAGCTGCAGCATCTCCCCAGGGTTCACTCTGCATAATGCCAGGAGAGACAAATGCTTCAGACAAGCACAGCCCATAAAAGATTTAAAACGTTATTCATATTTCCCACAGATCATCAGCAAACAGTGCTTGTCTGTCTTTTTTTCCCCAGTAGAATATTAAAAGGAACTGCAGTGAATAATAATGCTTTTCAAATTACTGATTTAGGCTGTAAAAGGCAATGGAAACATAGGAGCGTATGCACACCTCCTTCCTCCGCAAATCTGCTCCTTCTATCAACGTGATGTTAAATCTTTTTTTGTATCTATTTCAGGGCCAGATCATGATCTTATTCCCAGATGTACACAAACATTCCTGTATCCATAACACTCTACCCCAGAGACAGCTTACATTCTTCAAAGTGGTAAAAGGTACTATCAATAATAGCGTGAGCAACAAATCCTGGCTCTGCCAAGCTTTGGAAAGCTCATGTTGTTTTTCATTGCGCTGAGCGCTAATCCTGTTCTAGCCCCAGACAGTAGCTTGCATAGCATCAGTGCCACCAGCTCACCTGTAAGTTCAGTTCCTTTGCTGTTAGGAAGGACAGATTTTTAAAACATGAGCCAGAGAGCCAAGCCATCCTCATAAAACAAGGATATATTTTAAGCGATACACTATTTTAACAGGAAGCATACAATGAATGATCCTGTCGCCACCAGCTCCTTTAATCACCAGTAAAATGTGTGAAATTAGGGACTGTCAAAATTGAGCATGTTTCAAGATAAGCCACTCTCCCCCATACCCCAATATGTAATTATTATTGTTTAATTGTGAGAGATTGTCATCAATATCCCAGTACTGGAACAGGTAGTCAATATGAAATTAATGAGTTTAGGATTCACTGATGCAGCTTTACACTGACTACTCTCTTCTTTGTCAAATGAACACATCCCTTCTGGGGGTGAGGTGACTACTTTGTTCCCTATTACAATGTTGAATTAAATTGAAATCCTTCAGTGTATATAAACTCCAGTACAACACTCCATTTTTTACTGCTCCATCACAAAAGCAGAAGTGAGCATATGTTTGTTGGAGATCTACACCTATGTGGTTTCCAAGGACTACAGAAAAAGAAAGTAAGTGACCAACAACACCTGCTAATAGGCAATAAGCACAATCCCCCAGCAATCTGAATAATCCTTTTTGTAAAGCAAAGCCCCAGGACAAAGCAAAACAAGCTGTTCTGTCCATAAAATACACTAGTTCAAGCTGTGGCAGAAAAGCAAGCTGCAGTGCCTACTTGTTATTGAGTAAAAGGAGAAATTTTTAAGCTGCAGGTAATTTTTCCATTTCCATGACAAAGTTGCATACTACTGGTTAACCTTCAACGCAGGCACATTGTGATCCCTTACTTTGGAAAATGAGTGAGGATTAGTGTTCGCTTTTCTTGAGGAAGCTTGTCTTTTTCTTGCCTAGCCTGCTCCAGCAGTTGCCGTCTCATTATGGTAAAAACGGAGCGAAGCAATGTCCTACCAAAAACCTGGGTGGTTTCATACCGAGGTAGACTGTCACAGAACTGAGGGACATTGCAATAACAAAGCCACCTGTAAAGGGGAAAAACACCAGATAATTATCACCATCTAACATATGAATTAATGCAATAAAACCATTACTCACATCATTTATAACGCACCTGAGAGCTATATGCCCATAAAAATCAGTTCCACATCAAGTCTGGACAGAGTTAAGCAGCATTTATATTGCCTAGTTTTTTTAAAGAAATGACAGCCAAGTACTTTTAAGTCTCCATATATTATTCTTCTCTGCAGTCTAGTTTCCACAAAGCACTTTTGTTCCAGACAATAATCATAGCTCACATAAAATTTGTGTTGATGTCACGGATTCTCTCCACAGCTCATTCAGTCTCCCACATCTCCTGCCTGCGGCTCCAAAGACCCTTAGCCTGGCTCATTTTCCCCTCTTTAAACTTCTACATTTCCCCCACATAGACGCAAAAGGGATGACACTTAACTAGCTTCATCCCAGTCCGACTGGACTCCCACCGTGGTCTCCCAGCAGCTGGCTTCTTCCTATTACACCCTGACTTGATACTCTTTCATTTACCAGTAACTCCCTCCATAATGAGGTTTGCATTAAGAAGTACATATGAAAATATAGCATGTTGTGTTATTCTTCTTGAAAAAGGGATCATGGTACTGAAGAGGTAAATCAGGAGTACACTGACTATGTAGGTCACAATATCTGTCAATTTTATAAACAACATTTCAGTATGTGCATGTAAGGTAACAGTTAATGGTATCTGTAGCTTTAGCAGAATCAGACCACAACCATTATGAAAGCTCCAACAATGAAAAGAAAATGTTAAGAACTGGATGCAAACAGACTGTGCTGGACCCTGCATGGGCTTTTTCATCCAGACCCAAAGTACAACCTGTCTCAAAATGCTCTCCCAAACTCTTGTGACTTAATCTTTGCAAACACAAGAGTTGCGAAAGAGTTGAGATACAGTTGTTCACAGACCTCTGCTCCCTGTTCTTGGCCGATAAAGCACACCTCTCAAAACACAAGGATGCATGTGAAACTCTGATACAGTTTCAGTCAAATCATCAGGTTTTCAAATTAAGTCAGTGACTCCAAGAATTCATGAGGTGCACGCATGGTGCACAGCAGCCTCCTCAGCATCCCGAGCACTGCCTTGAATACCGCAGAGGGGAGAAGCTTACAATGACAGGTTAGATCAGACGGAAAGAAGCAGCACTTTGGGTCAGGGGGAACCTTAGGGACTGCGGGCAGGACAGTTTGAGAAACCACAAGTGAGAAAATGATTAACAACAGAAGTGACCAACCAGAGCCAATGCTAGCTATTGATTCCTAATAAAAGTTGACTCCAACCAACCCTGTCTATCTGACATCTGTATCATAAATGGAGGTCAAAGACCCACCAAACACCATCTTCAGAGCCCCATGGATTATCAGTAACTGTCTTTTACGCCATGTAGTTATTTGAGATGACAGGTCATCTGAGAACATCCCGGTTGGACACAGACACAGCACAGTCTGCTGTATCACCAGCCACAGCCTCAACTCACACCAAGGTTTGCTGTTCTCCTTCAGGGAGCTGAGGCTTGTCAGAGGAAAGGCCACAGGGAAAGCAGACAGAAGACAGTGCCCATCCTCAGCCAGGAGAAGTGTCCCCGGCCATGCTGGGCAACAGCTGTGCTGACAGAGACCTTAGCTAACTGCGCTGCCTGCAACGGCAAGAAGCTGAACTGCCGTCGCTGTGTTAACTGACAAAGGCATTGCACTATTGTCACGAGCAAAGCAAAATTAAGAGAGACCCGGCTTTTCATCCTAGCTTTTCTTCCTCCAGTGACTAAGTTATTCCTTTGAATTCTGACAACGTATTAAAAGGTCATATCAAGAACAATCATTTTAAGGAACTTAATAATATCTATTTCCCATTTAGCATTCAAGCACTTACAAAATTATTTTAATTTTTCAAATCTTCTGTGATTCGGGTTCAAACTGTGAGGCTTTACAATGCTTAATATTATCTTTCTTTTTTTTTTTTTTTTTTTTTTTTTTTTAAGTTGAACAACAAATTGCCTGAATTTTTAGTGCATGAAATAAGGATCTTGCATGAGGCTCATATCTTAAGAAGACTGAGAGTAACTTTGCAAGCCCAAGATGTGCAAAAGCATTGTCAGATACAGATGTTCACAATCTCTATTCTCTGTTCTCAGCTGATAAAGCACACGTCTCAAAACACAAGGATGCGTGTGAAACTCTGATATAGTTCCACTAAATCCTCAGATTTTCATATAAACTCCATGAGTACAAAAACTCACAAGGTGCACCTATAGCATACAGGTATTGGTGTATTCCTGAAGTGTGTACATGCCGTATTTGTAAGCAAAACTTGTAACAAGCAAAAGCAGTGTTACCTGGTATAATTCACTTTATACCCCGCAATATCATCATTGGGTGATCTTAGTCTTCGCTGAGAAGGTGTCTCCAGGTGCCAGTAGTTAATGCGGTTCAGAAACATTTTAGCCAATTCCACTATTGTTTGTCTTTCCTTTGAGGGTAAGTGGCTAAATTTGTACTGCACAAAATTATTCACACCCTTAAAACAGAAGAAAATGATGCTTAATTATTTAGCCATAATTTTTGTAGGAGTGTCCTTCAACATTCCTCACTTTATGTTTATTAACTCTGAACTTGCATTACACAGGAAGGAAAACAAATACCGGAGACCATGAACTCCTTGCTTAGCTACTCGTGTAGCTGCCACAAGCTGATTCCCCTGTATAAAGCAGCAGGTACATCCAGATGTTTTTATTCTATCCACCCCCAGCAGCTGACTTAAAGGGAGAGAAGGAAAATTATTTTTCCTTGCTTATCAAAGTAAAAAACTTTGTCAGGGAACAGAGAAGGATTGAGTAGGCTTTCTTCTATATGCTTGCATATGTACAATTTTGCTGATAACCACGCTGCATCATTTATTTCCTCTGTAAATCAAGTATCACTTATATCACCTGTAAATCACTATCACCTCTCCAGATACTTTTCAATAGTAGGCTAGGGCTTGTGGAGTTCTAGTTAAGTTTGTGTCTACGTCTCATATTATTTCTTCAGGAAGTGCCAGTATTTCACAAGTATGTCCTCTCATTGCACTTTGCATACTGTCCACGTTAAAAAAAGAAACTACTGAAGATAGTTAAAATGTGTCACTAGAAGTGTTGCAAATACATATATATTATAAAACCATTATAATACTGCTGCTTAGTAAATAATTTTGTGGGATTGAGTTGCTGAACTGCTAAAAACAGAATTGAAAATATCAGTCTATTTTAAGGTAAAATTATTTATTTCAAAATAAACTGTAAGAAGAATTACCCTTTCATCTCTACACTTTATCTTCTTAAGCAAATTGAACAGTATGAAGAATGGGACAAAAAATTATATTGTACAAAACCTTTCTAATAGTGTATTTTAGAGACTAGGAGTGTATGGAGATTACCTACACTTATTCTTCGTTTATAGTCAAACTAAAGGAGAACTTAAGGTGAAGACTTCCCAGAAATTTAGCAATAAAGTGTTTTGATTTTCCTATATTATAAGTAGTGAGAGCTGCAAGGAAATAATCGCTACACATAAAAGTCTTCACATTTAAAATACCCCGTTTAACAACAGAGCACCCATTCATCCACTAACAAAACACTGAGCTCCTGTTTCACCAAGGTATGTGAGCCTCTGCATATTCTCCCCGGAGCTAATGGGCCCACTTGTGTGCCAAAAGTGCACTCTCAGGAGCTTGCTTAACTAAAACCTGCATTTGTGATATGCTCTTCATCCACTGAGAGTTACAAAAGACTCAGTTATTCTTTGGTTTCGGCTTTGTTTTTTGTTGTGTACTCTTTGAAAGAGAAGGCTATGACTTCACTGAATTGGACTGTAACGTTTTCATTGATTTATAGAAGACAAGTGTCATTTTAATATTGGATTTCAAATTTTCAACAGCATTTTTCATCACTTGAAACAAAAAAAGAACTGCCACACATAAAAGTAGTATTTTAAGTTCATTCTCTAAAACTGAAAAAAGAGTCGGCTTCATTAAAGCGTAAGATGAACAATGAGAGAAGTCAAATAATGTAACTATTGTACCAACACTGAAGGAGAAGCAGCAGCAGCCTCCTACAGTCCCCTACTTTGTCCTCAATAATACACAGAAACATCTGCAAACTGCCTAAAATGCCACGTTTTCAAAACCAGTGCCTATGTTTACACACACAAAAAAAGAAAACCCAAAACAAACACACAAACCCAAAAACCCCCACCAAAAAAAACCCACACCAACCAAACCCATATTTTGACTGTTTACCTGTTCAATGCTAGGTTTCTCAAATGGAGGACTTTCCAAAGATCCTTCTACTACAGGCTTTCCCATCTGTAAAATGCACTTCCTCAAAAGCTGTTAAAAATATACAAATTGTTTAAAATAAGCATATTTGCATACACAGGGTCAATGGAAGTCACAGGTGCACAACACTGCAAGCAGTGTTGAAAATCTCCTGGCTATATATCTACTTGTTTAGTCATCTAAATTTGTAGCTACTAAACTTCACTGCGAAATCTTCTTTGAAATGTGTATAAGAGGCTTCTCTGAGCAAATGCAGGCAGCTAAGATAGCATTTTTGTCAATTGGTTTTTCCCAATGTGTAAGTGAAGAGGCTAAGGCTTGCAGGTTGTGCAGTTTGTAGATGAGACTCAAGGTCAGCTCCTCAATCATCTGGATGACTTTTGGAGTAAGATACGGTACACTGCAAGTATCAGAACATTTAGCCCATAGTTAGCCACTGGAGATAAAAAGTCGTGCCAGATAAAGTCAATACATGTATAAGGGGCAGTAAAATCAGCTTATGTGTGAGACAGTGGAAAAAACTGAGAAGATACTACACAAGTTCAGCTTACTTTGAACAGGTAGAAATACACTTGCTTGGTGTCTGCATCTTCTTCTTTGTGGACACATGTGAACAGATACTCCACATCCAATACAATCCCCAGAAGCCTATTCATTTCTTCTTCAGACACATTCTCCAGGTGAGAAACATGAGCAGCTAAACGAAATAAAAATCCAAACCTGTAAAAAGCCTAGTGAGAGAACCAATAGCACAAGTATTCCCCAGGATATCTCCAAGTAAGCTATAATGGTAGAGGCACTGATCCTGTAATAACCTATTTAAACATAACGTCTTATCAGAGGTAACTGAAATATGTGTCACATTGGAGCAATTTGTAAAGGTAGTCCAGTGGTGGCAATTCCCACAGCAGAGAAATGATGGCTGGTTGCAATCACAGCATCTGTTAACACTTAAAACAGACCACAAAAGTCCTGTCTGTATTAATATGTTGCAATATATAAATAACTACATACATTTTTGCGCAAGAGCTATGCTTTTGAGATAAGGTTTCATGACTAAAAATAAATCTGTGATTCCCAGAAACTAGGTAATCCAGGTGTTGATGCAAGTAGCACCTTATTCTGTGAAGACTGAAAAAAAAAAACCACCCCAAAAAACCAGGTCCGTAAATGGGCTTTTTGTTTTAAACTGGACACTATTGGCTAAGTCTCTTACTTTCATATCATGTAAGGTCAAACTACGCTTTCTGCACACTATATTAACAAAGCTTTTGTAGATTGTACATGCTCATTTTTTCAGAAGTTTATAAAAAAGCATCTTTCAATGTATCATGATTTCCAAGTGACAAACTCCCTTTTATCATCTCCAAAGGTAAATACAGTCCCACAACTGTAATTTTCAAAAGCTTAACGTTTGTACGGGTGAAGCGGGACATTCACTTCAAGCTGGTTTGAACAAGTGGCCCCAGGAAGAGAGAAGGCAATTTAAAACAAAATGTCAGTTCCCTGAAAGAAGATATTTGCATTACAAAAAGCAAGGACCTTCACTGACTCCAGGCCCATGTACATGGTATGCATATCCTTTCCTCTGAAAGGACAAGAAAATCCTTTAAAAGAAAAGGAAGATTATTTAAAAGATTGGGCATATTAGTTTTTCTATATTTTAATAACTTTTATCAATATTTACTTCTTAGAAATTATTATATTATCTTAGATATGCCAATGTGATTAGGATTGGTAAGAAATTTTCAACATAAATCTGATTTCTCAGTGGGGGAGGAAGTGGGGAGAAATAACAATTGTCCTGAAAACGATCATATTTACTGGCCACCCAGTAAAGAGGGTTTGTTTTGGGAAGGCTGGTACGACACCTGCCAAAACATTTAAATTCAACAAATTTGTGCAGCTTCAAGTAAAAAGGGCATCGCAGCTCAGAACATTAAAAAGACGCCAGCAATTGTTTCCACTTAAATGAACATTTATAATATAGTATCTTAAGTTCTGAGCATATGCTCAGAACTGAAAGGGGGATGGTCATCACGAGCTTTCTTTAAGGATTCAGCATTCTGGGCAGAATAAAACAATTTCATTTCTGTCCTTGAGCCAGACATGAAGGTTTAATATTCCCAGCTGTCTGTTCTGATCTTGTAAAAGTAATAAATACCCTCCTAGATGACCACTGCATTAGAAATTGATAACATATTGAAGAAACCTTGCACTCAAGTAACAAATGAATAAAACATCAGCATAAGCAGCCATTTCCACGCAGTTTCCATAACTATACTGAAAGTTACCTTGACTACATAGTGGTCATATTTAAACATTTTATTAAACTAGAGAACTGTTACCCATATGGTGAATCTAAAAGTAACATAAATGTATTTTACCAGCATGTATTTACTACTGGTAGAGTCACCAATGTTTGTACATCAGCCCAACAAACTATCTTTCTTCAGATGTTCACAGCCCTTTCCCAAATTTTTGTGGCCACTAGTAAATCTTTATTAAAATCAAAGCTTTAGTACACGGACATCAAATACTGCGTTACTCTTGACCAGAATTACACAGTCCCATTCATCTGCATTGCCCAATGGGTACACCCTTCCTCAGCTGCTGTTATGCTTGCAAAAAAACGATAAAAAAATAAAAATAAAAAAAAATAATCACAAGTATAGGTTGCTACAGCATGCAGAAGGAGAAAGCATGCAGAAAGAGCAGGCCAATGCAATGATACGAAGACCTGAAAAATAGCAAGTTAGTTATTTCAGTTGTGCACCTTCAATAAGCAAGTACTTGAGTGTACAAACTCGGAGCAGTGAGAAAACAGATTAATAAGGAATGTGTCCACAGTCTAACTCAAAATCAATGTTTACATAAAAACACTAGTAATGTATATAGGCAAACCAAGAAATACTCAAATACGCTACGTGAAGGTGCACAGCAGGATCTGAAGATAGTGCTGGGGAAAAAAAGGGAGACTGAGTGTGTATATAGTGTACGAACACATTAGTTAACTAGTTTTAAAAGTCACTCAAGACTGCAAATGTTTACCAACAGGAAAATGCACCCTGTAACACAGGAGAAACCAATCAAATACAAAAGAGACCAGAGCCTCTGACTACATAAGGCTTGATCTTGAGGCTGGTGGAGACTGAATTCTTCCAGCACCCAAATCAGTGCCACTTCACAGTGTTATGGTAATGACCCAACACATTGCCTGAATAAAAGAAATATTCAAGAAAAACTCAGTATTGAATCAAGCTGTGGGGCTGAGGCACAACTAGAAGAATACAAGTTGTAGGTAAGTAGACAGAATACAAGAAAAGAATACAAAAACCAATACAAGTTGTAGGTAAATAGACAGAAATAAGCTCGATAAGCTAATACGCACCACCAGACAGATTTACGCACCAAAAACTGCACTGGTTTTAACATCGAACCATACCCCCAAAAAGAGATGTCTGAAGCAAGACTAATGTCTAGGATTACCTTTGGAAGAAAATAATAAACAAAACAAACAAAAAAAGGAAGAAAACGCAAACATCCTACATTTTACATCAGGTATGGCTTTAACCAGTACAGGAATTTCTACATCGCTATTTCATGGCTCTCTGAGGAAGAGAAAATGCAGCGCAGATGATAATCTGAAGCCTACACACCTTGTGGGCAGTCTGGTTTTACAGGCATTC
>NW_009606283.1:0-9677 GCF_000690535.1 Cariama cristata | reverse complement strand
GGAACATGCTAATTTTGAGGGGATGAATAGGAAAATTATCTCGGAAAACACTGCTGAAAGACATATTTTTGCCAATAGTGTGAGGAAGCAGACAGCAACTCATTTCAGTTATTTCAAATGCACATCATCCTCATTAGCTGCAGTTGGAAGAATAAGAAACTTTACCTTTTCTAGAAACAGCAATAAAAAACAATACAGTTTGTGGTAGAAGGTACACTTCACTGGTACTGGTTTTACAGTACTGGTTTTCCCTGGTTCCCTAGATACCAAGCAATTCAAGATTTTTTTAATAGACCAAAAACAGCCTCAGTCTGTAGAAGAGCTGAGTTTTTCTACAAAATACATAGCATCCACACATTCTGCTGAAGAACTGGGAACTGACAGACACAACATCTCCTAAGATTTAAAAAAAAAAAAAAAAAAAAAAAAGAAAAGAAAAGAAAAAACCTTTCTTCAAAGGCCAGGAATGAAAGGGACGTGTAACACAAGCTACCCTAACTGCATAACCAAAAGCAGCACCAAGAAGCTGTGTGATGAAAGGTTGAAACTAACTTGGCTAGAGCAACTGAACTTTCTGTGATACTACACATTTGTTAATCTTCTCCTGCAAGCAAACCCAGAGATTTGGGATATCAGGAAAGGAAAGAAATCTGCTGAAAAGCCCAGAAATAGATCAAATGTAATGAGAGCATAAAAAGAAAAGGCAGCAGAAATAAATTCCCCCAAAAAAAGTATTCCAGACAAAGTACGATATTATTTTCAAAAGTAAAAAAATAAATGATCCATTGTGAAGGTTTCAGATTTCCTTTTTTCCTAAGTTTTGGACATCAACAAAAATTAAATAGCAACTGCATCTTTTCAATTAGTTCTGACTTGTTTTAGCTCAATTTTTGTTTCCAATATTTGCTAACGTATATAGAAACACTCATCAGCTTTTATTCTGGATACCCATAAATTCTTAAAAAAACAATACAGTGATTCACCACTCTCTCTCGGGCTATGTGGTTAACAAATCATTATTTATCATTAGTCTGGGGAAAAAAAAAAACAAAAAACACACACACAAAAAAACCCACAAAACTCCACAACAGTATTTAACAGTGGATTTTGAGCAGTCGCTCTGAAGATACGCAAGCTATCTGCACAATAACTTAGACAGTGGATGTACAACCCCAGTATTATTTTCAGTGACACAGAAAAGGCACAGTTCTTTTTGGAGGTAAGAGTACCTGCTTTAGCAATATTCAAGAACATCTTATAGTTTATTCTATAGTAAGAAAACATAATAAAGCCTACAAGTGAGACTCATTCACGTTGTAAGTAAGGCCGTTGACAGATAAAACAATGTGAGGTTAATGCAGAAGTTACACAAAGTATTAAAACTGTTACGGGTAGCTTAACGGTGCTTTTGCATTTTAACAACTTAGAATGTCTGAGTTGTTGGAAGTTGTGCCTTAGTTCAACCTCTTCAAAACCCCTTTTAGGATATTTCCAACAAATTTTAACCCAAGTTATTGACATTTACATCCAATCGTAAACCCCCATTTCTAGGTCTTGGCGTGGCCGATGACTTCCCTCTCGCAAGAGAGATTTAGGGGTGTAGGCCCGCGGACGGCAGGAGAGGGGCGAACGCTCACCCAGCGCGTGGCTGCAGCTGCGGCAGGGCTCTGCCAGGCTGACACCCGCCTGCTGCAGCTCTGCCCGCGGCGGCGTGGGAGGCGGGTTGGGGTTCTTCCAGCCATTGCATTTACAGGATTCCTCAGCCTGAAATCAAAGCAAAGGGGTATCAAATCAACAGGAATTTGCTGAAACGGCATTATTTCAAAAGCAATAAAAAGTAACATTGTTAACTACGAGTTGGTGGGGTTTTGTGATGGTTTGAGGGGATTTTTGGGGTGGTTTGTTGTTGTTGTTGCTTTGTTTGGTTTTGCTTTTTTTATCTACCACACAGCTAGATTTTATTTTCCAGAAACAATCAGAAATAGAATAGTACCCCAAAGAGATATTAACACAGTTCTGGTAAGCAAACTGTGCTCAGAGAAATACATACACAAACTCCAGCTAATCCCTTTACAGAAAGCCCTCACCCTCGTGAAAGAAGTATTCATTTACTGGTATACCGACATCTACAGATCCTGCCACCAAGACAGCTTTAATGATTTAAACCCAAACAGGTTATCTAACAGGCAACACGTTTATCATTGCCTTATCAGCTATACCAGCAGCAAGGCATCATGCAACTAAAACCAAGCCCATGGCAACCCAAGCAGGGTTAACTAAATACTGAAATAAGCAAACAATAACTGCACTCTTGGAGAACGCTGTCTATGGCAAGGCTTGGCCACGAAAGCAACAGATGCCAAAGACAGTGACACTACCAATACAACCTGGGAAGTTTTATTTACGCTCACTGAGTGTGAAACACCACCGACAGACTGCAGCTAAAAGGGGTGACCGTGAAGGGAGAGGTTGTGACTTTGGTAATCGAGTCTCAAATCATTCAGAAGTTCGAAGTACCAATTCTAGTTATCCAAAGAGCAGCTTTAGAGGAGGGGATTTTCTTCTGCATATCCAAAAGATCTTGGTTGTTTTGATGGTAAAGTACTTCTAACATCATTCATACTCCTATTTGAAGATCTAATCGGAAGGAAAGTGTGCTTTTCTGCTGTTCAGAGATATCTGTGCAGTGGGCCGTAACGAGATATTCATGCATTTGCACTGCCAAGACCTCAGTGAGCAAAGCACACCAACTGCTGCATAATATTTATGACTGAAACAACCTTAGTAGGAAAAATCGTGATGTTAGCACGTCCAGCACTAATATGTCATTTTCCAAAACCGATTCTGAATATATTTAATGCAATCTATTTCAAGAACCTATTTCATTTTCCTTTTATGTTTCCAAATCCCATCTTACCTAAGGAAGAAGCACCCAGGAGAAGGAGAAAGGATCACAGCTTGACAGCTCCTAAGACTGACAGCTTTGTAGATTGACGGTAAATTGTTCTTCCAAACTAATTTCAATATTCAGCAACCTGAGCACCGAGAAAACTGCTGCCTGCATTTCGCTGAGCACCACATGATGTTTTTACCATCTCTAAAGCTTAAGTATTTATCCGGCTGGGCTCCTGGCCCCAGGTGCCATGGCCTCTGCCTGTGCCTGGGGCAGTCTGGCAGGTACAAAGGGGGGTGAGTGGCATTCTCAGCAGACAGAGCCACCAAGATGACTCAGAAATCCACCCGCAAGTGCCCAGCAAAACCACTTCCACATAATGTCCTCGGAAAGGGGACAACCCGTGTCACCTGAACCCCCCCGGCTCTCCCAACTCACTGCGTGGGTGCAGACTGCCTGCCACCCCACGTATTTATAATGTAGCACCAGGGAGGTTTCAGTATGAAATGAGAGGAAGATTAAAACTATTTTTTTTTAAAGTCTCATAAAATGCAATCTGGATTGATATATGGTGAATTTTACCTTATTTTTCTATCACGTTTTCTATGAGTAATATGATTGGCAGAGAAGTGAAAAAGGCCCGATGCTATTTTACAGCAGAAACCATCTCGTACAGTTTCACAGGCACTGAGCCAGTTTTACTTTTGTTTGTTATCCAGACCTACAGGACCTCTTAAAGTTTAATGACTAGAAAGAGAGATCAGTGATTGAGCGATACCTGCAAACCAAGGATTGCCCTCGTGCAGGGACTTTGGACATCTGTGAGATGATGTGAAACCCCACTTCCAGTTAGCGCCTCCAGCCAGGCAAAATCAATGCCAAATAAGTGATCCACATTTGCTTTGTGGGAGAGGCAACGTCGCCATGAAAGTTTTTGCAGTTAAGACAAGCATAGAGAAACTGTCACAGAAAAAAACTGTCAGAAAAGGAGATTGATGCCAAAGAAAATTCAAGAGAGAATCGTAAAGAAGTTCTCAAACAAAAATTGATTGAATATTATTTTAGAGAAGTAAGATTTCATCTTTCCCATGCAGCTGTCCAGACAAATGTTCAACACTAGAAATTACTGACATGATATCATGCTTATTATTAATTGCCTTAAATCATACCACAATGAAACGTCCAAAAAAAAAAACCAAAAAAACTTCAAACTAGGCATAAGCTTTTTGAGAATTTTTTCTCTAAGTGGAAGCAGTATTTCACAGAAGCTCACCACACAATATTTACTATCAAGCCTAAAAAATATAAACACTGAGTAACTACTCAAACTTTAGTGTCACACAATAATTAACAGCAAAGATACAAACAAACAGATGTACCAATCGTGATAACAGCTCCGTTAAACTGCCAAAAATAAATATCAACCCACCCACAGAAGCATAAAAACAGCGTGTTCAATGGCAGATTTTTTCTGCCCTCGGTAGCATTTCCTCACCAGATCTTTTTGAAGCAGCTGTTAATTTGTATTGTTCAAATTATTCCAGAGACCTTTCTCAAACAACTACTAGGGTGGGGTTTTTTTCATTAATCTCTCTATAAAACACCAGAATCAGCATAAATGTTCTGTTAACCCAGGGGAAACACAATCTGAAAAGGTCCTCTTTAAGATTTCATTGTAGATTTTGACAGTGCAAGTATTTTGCAGTGAATACGCAATGTGCATTCCTCAGTGGCTTAAATTCATTCAATCTTTTCTTTGACTATCTTCAGCTTTTTCCTTCCTTTCTTCCCTTTTTTTTTTAATGTCACTCATCTGCTTTTCATTAGAAAATAAAGTATGACTTCACCTCCGCAAAAACTTAACTTAAGATCAAAACAGTTTTGAGGGAAGGAAGGAAAAGAAGCATTTGAACTAGTACATCCAGTCCTTGGAGCCTTGTTTTCTGGGACATCTGCAGAGCTTTGATAAAGCCACTGGAGAAAGTTGGGGAACTTCTGCCTTATTGAAGCCTGCAAAGTAACGACTCTCATCTTTGCAGACCAAGGGATCACAAACACTGCGTCTTCATTGGTGGTTTTTAATAAAATTGGATGAGTGCAATATAATAAAACACAAAAATTACACACTGTTGCCTGCCCTCCCTCCAAAAAAAAAGAAACAAGTGCAGAAGTTATGTACATTCTGCACCATACAATATGATTTCAATAATTTTTTTGACCCCTTCCATGTTAGGTGGAGCGTTACAAGGTGGGAAATCAAACTGTCCAGTAGTTCTGTGCAGTGAAAACTGCAACTCTGGACAAATTTAAGTTATCGTTTCCTTTAATATACTGAATATACTGATAGCAGGTCAAAAATGGACAGTGAAAAAATACTGCACATTTTAACACACGTTGTTAGCATTTTTATTTTAAAAGGAAGCACTAGAAAGTTAGAACATTGCACATCTCGGTGCCTTTTAAGTGGGTTTCAGGTGTCTAAGTAATAATGAATAAATGAAGAATCTTACGGTAATTTATGGAATAAACATTCCTCCCCTTTTCAGATACTGAAATGAGCATAGGAATGTGCAAACTCCAAGCTAACTTAATTACAAAGTAAAAAATCCCAACAGTTTTAAAACTGAATTTCAAAACAGTTGTTGTGCTGGGCTGTCTTTCCAACTTGAGATCATACAGGTTGCCCAGTTTGGTACTGAGATGCAAAGCAGACTCAACAGATTATATATATGCAATATTACAGACCTTGCTATTTCCAGCAAGTATAATTGCTCTAGAAAAAATACTCTTTCTCCCAACACAAAAGCCGTGTAAAATACTCTAAGAGTTTTTTCCTGCAAGCAATAATCTCAAATTGATGCTTTTAACCAAGAACATCACACAAACCGCTACAAATACATTAATGAATTTAAATACATATTTTTCCTACTCAAATGTCCAACACCCAGCAACCAGACAGTTAGACACTGCTTGAAAAGCCGCTCATACGTATCAGGAAATTAGCTGACCCATTTATCTTTAACAATACAAAATAATCAGTTCAACGTTTAGCTCTAAGGATATGTTCTTATTATATGTTTTTATATCTTACTGATCAATCCAAGTATTTTACCCCCTGTATTTTCCAGTGACACTTACATAAGAGATGTAGGGTACCAAATAAAGCTTTTATTAATAATAGTGGCCCAACTCCCACCTTGCAAAGTTAATGGTAGATTTCCTATTTAATTTAAAGGGAGATGCTTTGATTGGGCCTGTAAGATATTAGAGAACAGATTCACTCCACTATGAAAATGATCGTAAGAAAGCTTTAGATGTCTTGTATGTCTCCTACACACTTCTGAAGAAAACAACTTTAATACATTTCCCATTAAGCTTCAAGGAGCTGTGCTCACACTACACAGAGTCCAGCAGAAATACGGTCAAGTCTGCCTCATCTTAATCTGCCTTACAAAAGTCAAGGAAAAACATAATATTTCATTACGGAAACGGTGGTACGCATTTACCCTATGAATTCTTTTTTTATGTGTAGGAGGAGGAAAACTCCATGGATGTCACTCTAGGACGAGAAGTGGGACCAAGTGCCCCTACCAAGGCTCAGCAGCCTGTCTGGAGCCTGGGACCCAGATTTTACATCAGTTTCTGCCACTTGCTCACCTGCCGCAGGGCCGTGGCCAAGTCATCTCATCGGAACCCTTCTCACTCTCCATTTTGTTTATCTATAGCACAAAGTCTTTCTTCAAGGAGCTATTCATCCCTGCTACTTGTGCAAACGCCTTAGCTCTAATTATATTTATAAGCATCCAGGCATTACTGCAAGAGATATATAATGAGAAATGACCAATTTTACAGAAAACAGTGTACTAAAATAGTACATATTTCAACTTGCTTATAAGAAGAACTCCCAGTGAGACAGGAAAGAAAGCTGTATTTTCACATACTTTAAACCATTTTTAGAAAAGCCGTGGAGGCTTCCTCCTACATCTTCATTAAATATATTTATGTGTGTAAGTCACACAGTGCTGCTTTTATATAAAAGTGCTGCAAGCTCACATGCCTAACACTCAGTTTCACACTGGACAAAACCAAAACGATGTATGCAGCCATTCATACCTGCAAAGATCTAGCAAGTGCCAAATACAAAACCCCGCACAGCATACAGCACTACTGTGCACTTCCCAAAGTCGTGAAAACGGTGCCAACTCCTAATAACTCCTAATATATATCTTATTGTTCAGAACGTGCTTTCTTTCTTCTTTCCCCTCTCCCCTGTCCTGAACTTGGGCATTTAAGAAGTTTGGGTTTGGGTTTTTTTGTTGGTTTGTTTTGTTTTGTTTTCTTTGTTTTTTTTTTTTACACAGAAGAACCTCTTCTCTCCCTTCCACCCTGACCTTTCCCCACAAGGGAAAAAGTCAAGCAGAGCAGCTTGACAGCTACAACTCTCCTGTCCTAACTCTTTATCAGGTAAAAGAAATAAACCCCACGTTTCTCTAGCCTGGGCAGCAATTCCCTAAACTTCACTCTCGTTGTGCTCAGAATATATGCACGCTGAAGATGTCTTTGCCAGCAGTCTTTGTCCGTGTTTCTCGTGAAGAAAAGGGATGGCTGAAGGAGGACCGAGAACTGAGCACCCTACCCCAGAGCAGCAGCTTCCACCTTTTTCTGCTCAGTGTTTCTGCTGTCAGCAGTGAGACTCACTCTCTACACGGCCACCAACCTCTCCATCTTCTTGTGCTGCCACTCTTCATCCCTACTGAACACACGCTCCCTGCCTCTGCTACTCCCAGCATCTCTGAGGTTAAGTTCCTAATAAATTCTGCGTGCTGAATTTTACGATGAATTTTACATGGGAGAAGGCGATCGATGCTAAGGATGTCATTACGTATTTTCTGCACTCCAGTTTGTACAGTTCTATGTAGATTTACATAAGATTCACGTATGGCCATTGCTTGAATGAACCCAGATGTCCCTGTCAGAGATGGTATGAGTGTTTGCCTTCTCTCACTCTTTTGCACTAACATGCAGACAAGCAAAATAAATGGGAGGGAAGTTGCAACGCAAATTAAGAAAAGTTCAAAGATACACTCTGCATTGTTACAGTTTCTTGCAAACCACTAATGTTACAAGCCAAACAGCGTCGTTTTGGAGCACCTGCCAGGTGTTCAGGAAGAAAAATAACACATTCTTCGACCATGCTCCATCCTTCCCCCCTTATCCCACAGAAGGAACTGCTTGATGAGTTTACAAGGAGCTTCCCATCTGTCTGCTTGCTTCTGTTTTGAGACCTGAAAGCAAGCTGCCTGCCACCGAACTACTGAAGAGAAGCGAAATAGCAAAGGTAGGTTTTGAATTTCAATCTGAACACACAGCAGCGCTTAGTGCTGTGGCTGTGCCTAGGCCCTGGCAGGGGGAAGGGCCCCTGGGGTGCCACGGGTCCCACTCCATCCACCATGGGTCCCACTCCATCCACCACTGAAGTGCCACCAGGGCACGCACCCGGGGCTTCTCACAGAAGAGGGCCGGCAAGGACACCCCAGCGGAGCACCAGCAGCAGGAACTGTGACCCCACTGTACCCCACCACCGGAGCCCTGTGAGAGGGGAAGAAGGGCTGGCGGCAGGCCACGGCCTGCCCTCCTCCCCTCCCAAAGAGCATTTGTTTCCCTCCCAACAAAGCCCCCCGTGGCAGTGCGCCTGTGGGGCTGGGGGGGGGGCCGAAAAAGCAAAGGGCTTGGGAAGAGACAAGTCCGCCTGCACTTCTTCACAGCACAGCTACCTCTGTGGGGCAAAGCACCTCAGGAGAAGGCTTTGGCCCTCACAAAGGTCATCTGGAGGTACGTCAGGGGAAGGAAAGAGAACTGACCAGGGAAGAAAGAAACAATTGACACACACGCACTCCTAACAGTCTGTGAAAGTGTTACCCACTCCACAACCAGCTTCATTTAACAGCGACTCTTGGCAACACTAAAATAGGGGGGTGCGAAGGGGACTCGGCACTGGGAAAGCTTCGCACCATGCCACCCAGCCTGCAGTGAGGGCCCCAAGTTTCAAGTACACCACCCGCTCTTTTAACTTACTGACACCGCTGTCATCTCGCCATGTCCCACACACACAGCACAGCTGAAGTGGAGGTGCCTGCAAATTTGGAAACAGCTAAGAAACCGAAATGCGTACGGCTTCCTTAATTTGCCCTCATGACAGCATTGCGCCATGCCTTCAGCTCACGGTTATAAAGCTCCTCACACCACCAGACAGGACTACAGAGCCACTATGTTGCTTCTTCAGAGGCATTAGCATTTAGTTCAGCCTTTCACTTAATATTCACCCTTTAGAGGCTCCAAAGTAAGGGAGCAGAGAAAACAAGCTGCACATTTCTCACAAACAGCTATTTTCAATGCTGAAAGCATTACTAGAGGATTCGACATCAGCAGCGCTAACGTGAACGTGTCAGACCCACTGTGCATCCAGGAATTGCCCTGACAGCAGCCAGCGGCCCCTGCTCCGAGCACACCGGTTGTCCTCTGCACGCCTGAGGGGCACGGGCACAGCGGCTGGCACAGGCCTCCGAAGGCGGGAGCAACAGCTCCGACTGACCAAGCTCCCTCCACCGCCAACAAACAGGCAAGTCCTGCTTCTCCCACCAAGAACAAAATCGGAGGTGGAGAGAAAGCGCTTGTGGAGGGGGCACAGGGCAGCTCCCCTGAATAATAGAGGCGAGAGCCGGAGAGGCGCTGGCGAAGAGATCCCCGCCGGGGCAGGGTGCAGGTGGACGGGGGTGCCCGCTGC
>NW_009606282.1:0-841 GCF_000690535.1 Cariama cristata | reverse complement strand
TTTGGGGCACGGCACAGGCCGTGGGATGCTATATCGGGGTCTTGCGTGTGGCTTGCAATGGTGAGACCCTAAAAAACACTTGTGGAAGGGGGGTCAGGGTGAAATACCCTTCCCAAGGAGGGTCTGGGAGGGGGGTGAAACGACCCGAGATGTTGTTTTCTCTGCAGATCATGGAGGGATCCTAAAAAACCATCTTACACCGGGAGAAGGGCTGGATGGGGTGGGGGGACACACAGAATTATGGCCAGAGAAATAACTCTTGGGACTGATTTAGATTTAACTAGCAGATTCCCCCAGCTGAACCCCTCCGCTGGGCTGAATTTAGCAGCAGAGAAGATAACCAGGAGATAAGGACTGATACCCGGGAGGACAGCGGGAGACCGGCAGGCAGCTGAGGGAAAGGGGAGAAGCCGGAGGCAGCGTTGGGAAGGGGTAAGGATGGAAACAAATTGGGAAGAAGGGGGTTTAAGGGAGCTCTGCTTCCCCCCAAAACCCTGGGGAGGGAGGAGCGGCTGGTTTGTGTGTGTAACCGGCCTAGGATGGAGCGTTTCTGTAGGACTCTCCAAAGAGGAGCAGGATCCATAGGAAGGGTAAAAGGAGTGAATTTCCCCTCCTGCCTTAAAAGTAGTAATGGTGATAATAAAAAAATCAACCCCAAAAAGCAAAATCGAGTCCGTTTTCAAGCCCGAGGAGAGGCTAGGAGGAAGATATCAGGGGAGGCCGGGGTCTCGGTGTGACAGCGAGGGAAAGGACGAGGGGACAGAGAAGCGGTACCCACCTTCGGTGCTGGAGGGGGGCAAGGGTTGGAGGGGGAGAGGCTGTGGGGAAGGCCGAGGGCTGT
>NW_009606281.1:24640-25806 GCF_000690535.1 Cariama cristata | reverse complement strand
ATTCTATTATATGTATATAATATATATAAATTTATATTTTATTTATATAAAAAATATAAATAAATTTATATTTTCCAAAGCACGTAATAGTTTTGATGATTTTAATGTGTTCCCGGTGTTTTAGCTAACTAAATTGGTATAATATTTTTAAATCCCTCAGGGCTATTCCATCAACTTAGTGACTATCCCATGAATCAGTTAGGGAATGTCTGAAAATATGCCCAGATTTTGGAACAGACAGAAGCTCCCACTGTAATTTCAGAAACACGCTTTGGATCTTGGGAATTGTTCTTGAGTTTAAACAAAGTCTTTATGGGTTTTTTTGCAGTCTCATATCATATTTGGATTTTTTTTTTTGTTATGTTGTAGATGACCTAAAAGGAATAGAAATGCAAGGAAGTCTGTTATGAGGACGATACATGCCTCATTGTGCTGAGGATTTCATGCCACTGAAATCTGGTCAGAAAGAGGAAAAGTGCCCTGGAGGGCTTAAACAGGTAATAAAATAAATATTTTTAAAGTGGAGAAAAAGCAAAAATTTGTGTTGCTCTTTTAAGCTTCCGTAGATGTACTTCAGCTGTAGAAAATATGACTCTGCTTCAGTGGTTATTAGCCTAGAGAGAACTGTCAATCATCTTGACTCCCTTGAACTACTCACTGCAGACCCAATAGCAGTAGTTGCCAGTGTTGTGGCCTATACTCTGGGGACACAAAAGGGCTTTGGCTTAAAATTCATTTATAGAGTTCTGCAATTTATTTTCAGAAATATTCCCTTCTTCTGATTCGGGTTTGGTTGAGAGGAAAGAGGAGAACACTGTGTACATACAAATACTGGTGTGCAAAGACCTCACAGAACCATGGCCAGAAAATGCTTCTATAGCTTTCTGTCTGGGGCATCATCTCTCCTAGCTATACCAATATAAAATGAAATTATCTTTCACAAATAGAGCAACTGCTTACCACAAAAGGTGTAGTGAGAGCAGACTGAGCCAGACAGCAGAGGAGAAAGGGAAGTTTCAGAAGGGTCAGGAAAGAGGTTCAAAGTAAGGAGAAAACAAAGAGTACCTGCAGGGCTGGAATATGTTTTAGCTATTCAATTAAACCTTTGGCTTCCTGCTACTTGATTTCTCACCAATAACACAAAACTGTGTGCTCCTGTTGAAGAC